>NW_008627732.1:12063-17512 GCF_000691845.1 Merops nubicus
CCGGCTGCTGCGTTGGCCCTTTCCTCTTGCCACACAGACAGGGTGGAGGCTGCACCCCAACACTCAGAGCTCAAAGGGGAGGAGAGACACAGCCTGAGCTCACCAGATAACCTGGGCTCAACCTGTTATAAGCCACCAAGAGACATGGAAAGTTTCCAAAAGTTTGGTTGTTGTTTCTCAATAAGAAAACTTATTTGTCTCTAAGGTAAATTTAAAATAAATAATCAGAAACACTTCTTTAATTCTCTTCTCCAGCACCAGGCAATGTGCTGGGGGATCTCTCTTGCAGCAGAGTCACATCCCACCCTGGATTCTGGGGTGAACAGCAGGAGGCTTCTGTATGCTTCAGATGAGCAACTTCATCTTTCCAGTATAGTCCTGTCTTCAAAAGCATTTCATGCTCTTGGTCTTCTTTGGAGGAGGCAAGAGCTGGAGGTAACTCCACTCACCTCCTTCAATGACCAGATGCTGCATTGCTTTGAGTATTTTGGCAGTGAAGAGATGGTGTATCCTGGTGAGGATACCTTGTGCCCTGCTCACAAAATCTGAACCGTTTGGAAATGATTGTGTTCAGATGCAGTGACCTGTGCACTGGTGACTGACCATCGTTTAGCTCTTGTGGACTGAGACTTCCATGGTGTTGTTCCCTCAGAATGTGTAGAAGACAGTGTGGTCCCTTCCACAGAGCTGTAGGTAGCTGCTAAATGCTCAAGGCTTCACCCCCATCACCAGTTAGGAGCTGCAGCACTTAGTGAGGACTTTTAACTAGAGTGGTGACTTAATGGGTGCTGAATTAGCATCAGATTTTCATAAAATCATAGAATGGTTTGGGTTGGAAGGGGACTTGCAGGGCAAGGATAACAACAACTCAATGGGGTTGCTCGGAGCCCCAGCCAACTTGACCTGGGATGTCTCTAAACCCAAGCAATGACTGCTTCCCCTCTTGAGGAGGATTTAAACAGTGGAAATGTTTTAAATTTGTTGAAAGTGTTCAGGCATTAGTTGCAACCCAATTATTTCCTCTGCAACGGAGGGAGTTTTGAAGGGGAAGAGAGCAGAGCTGAGTATTTTCAGAAGAATTATTGTTTGTTTTCCTTTCTCAGGTTCCCCTCTTGGAAACACACACAATATGTATTCTAACGTAATTACTGTCAATTTGATGCACCAAAAAATTGTGTAAGTACAGGGAAAAAAGCATAAACTACTCTTTATATATATACATTTGTCTTCCAGCACATCAACCTGTGGTCCCAGGTGCATCAAAGCAGCTCAGAGCTGTGGATTATCTGATTAATAGCAAACAAGAATGAAAGTATTTCCAGTTTGCTGGAAAAAGTAAAGAAACTGAGAAATAATAATGGAAGCAGTGATTCGATCAGAGGAGGCTGTAGTAGGTGGCATGAAAACACAGGACAAATGTCAAACAAACAAATAGCACTGCTGAAGGGAAAAGACAGAAGTTATCGGGGTGTCTTTCAGGGTCAGGCTCCTCCTCAAGAAGTGATCTTCTTGGAAGGGGGGAAAAAAAATATTCATGGCAGTAAAATCCCTTGAGGCTGCAGAATTTGGGAAATTCATGGTCCCCGTTTTGAAGCCACGGTCGTGTCGACCTCCCTGTCATTCTCAGACTTGGAAACAAAGAGAAGTAAAAGCACGAGGCTTAGGAGCATGCAAGAATAACTGTCTTCTAAATCCTGATGTTTGCAAATGTCTCTTTGCTTAACAAAAAGATATTTCTCCCTGTAAGCTCAAACTAATGAAAAGACAAATGTGCTCTAAGTGGTAGGAGCAAGCTGGTGGTCTTGTAGGACACAAGCACTGAGGGAACAGTTCATTCTGTCTATTGTCAAGCAAAAGACAAGTCAGAGATAAGAACAGGCCTTGCTTTTAGTCCTAGATTTTATTTTTTTAAAATATATATCCATGTTAGTATTCCTAACTAGGGATTAAATCTAGACTACAGCTGTACTGGCACCTACCCCAAAGAGCGTGCTGCCCCTCCAGCAGTGGAGCTGAACCTGAGCAGGGTGGGACCCACCTGGCAACAGCTGGGGAGGAAAAAGAGGAAAAAAGAAGGAGGAAAAGCTGGTTTAAGGGTGTGCTTGTTCCCAAGGCCTCAGCCATGCTGGGCTCACCTCCCCACACCCTGTGGAGAACTGCCTGGAGGGGTGAGGGGTGCTGATAAAGCTCAGGAGCAGAGGGAGATGCTGCAGCCCAAGGGCAGGGAAGACCAGAACTCATCAGGCACTGGGAGCTGCACAGACCCACCCACAGACAGCACTGACTGACGTGGGGACACGGTTCCAGTGGTGTCACAGCTGTCAGACAGCTGGGTGTTGTTCCCAAACATCTGTCTCAGCAGCAGCCTCAGCTCTGCTAACACAGATGTTCCTGTCCCCAGCTGCCAGGCAGCTGGCAGGTTATCAAAGCATCAGGAAGGAATCAGTGTGGGACTTCCCTCCCCCAAATCTCCTTCCAGTTCTGTGTCACCAGTGCCAGCAGCTCACAGCAACGGTCACAGCCATCCAAATTCCCCCACTCTGCTGCTTTTAAAAGATGCTGTTAGAGAGTGATAGGGATGAGTTACCTGACTCAGGAGCTCGTCTAGGACCTGGCTCAACCCGAATGCTCTGAGAAGCAATTTCAATTCCCTGGGTAGGATACAACCTCACAGACAACTCAGAGATTGAGTGAACCCTGTGTTGGACATGTAGGGTCACCTCTCTGAGCCCTCCCAGCCACTCCCAATATGTAGGACTCTAGATTTTATTTTTTTTTCAATATTATGTTGTATTGTTATTATGCTATTGTTATTTTTATATAACTGCACAGGATCAGCTCTTGGTTTCTTGTGCAGTTCAGGCATTTCCCCACTTCACAAGTTATCAGCAAAAGGACTTCTCTAACCTCCAGAAGTCCCCTGTGGGCAAGAAACCCCAAATGCCCCAGATATCAGGCTCTGGGAAGCTGTCACTCACAGACTCACTGGATGACCATTTCCTAAGTGCTTTACAATTAGATTTTCTCTAATTATTTGTGTCTTGCTCTTGTAGGACACAAAAGGCCCATCATTCTATACAGATCTGCTTATTTACTGTCTCACTTTGTAATATTCTTAGTTGGATTAGGTAGTGCTGGTTCAGTAGCTGATTTATTTGCATCATGTGTTGACATGATCAACACATTTGACCATGTGGAGACAAAAAAAATCATCACTAAAATTTAAAATCCTCAATGAAATTATCTTCCCAGTCACTTACAGGACCTTGCTTTTGTAGCTGTATGGCATGATACACACTCTCATCAAAACACCATATTCCCAAGAAACAGAGGTTCTGTTCAGCTCCTTCCCAAGTGATAAATGGGGAAAATAAAACCTGAATCCAGCCCAGGGGAGTGCTGCCAGTGAAGGCAACGGGGTTCTTCTGGAGTGAGGGCTGCAGAGTTCAGCTAATTGTTAGTAATTTTCTCCTTTCTTGTACAGCCTGATGAAAATGCTGTGCAAGAGCAATCAGACTGCTGTGAAATTACACGCTGAAAAGAAAATGGAAGATTGAGTTGTGGGTATGGACCATTGAGGGGTAGCTCTAGTCTTGCACAGATTTAAAAGGGGACATTTGGAAATTTCTGCTCACTTGCCAAGCTATTATGGTCAGCACCCTCTTGATTTCCTCCCAGAGCCCTGGAACATTGTGGCTTTCACCCAGCAACCTCAAAAAACACTCCGAACCTGCCTGAAGTTCTCCCTGGGGACTTGGCCACACTAATACTGTACATGCAACACACACACATGTAAAATAAACCCAATATTATCAATGCTTTGCTCTCTTCGTCCAGTGCTGGAGTCCCTGAAGATTTTTTATTAAATTTTATCCTATCTGCTTTTTATTCCATGTGGAGGGAACAATTTAGCAAACCATCTACTATTTATTATTACTATAAGCTAAACCCTCTGCCAGCAAAGGGAATGGACAGACAGGAGGACTGTCTGCAGTATTAGCCACCAAAATTCCTTGGTTAGCCTTTGAGACATGTAGCCTAGCTCAAGAAATAAATAAATACATGAGTCAGTGTAGAGCACAGGACTCAGAGCAGCTCCAGCCTGGCCCACGAGGTCCCTCACTAGCACAGTGACCACGATACACATTTCATTTATGAACCAATGTCCCCACACTTCATGGTCTGTTCCAGCTCCTCATCCTCCAGTGAATTTTTTGTCTTAATTCACTCAGGAGAAATTTATGCTGACCCGAGCCCAATGTCACCACTCCTTTGGGTTTGCAGTCACCTGCTGGTGTTTCATCCCAATGCATCTGCAGAAAACAATATGACCTCTTCAGCTTTGACCTGCTGGGCTGGTTTAACTGAATCCTTTGGAAGATGGAAAGACCTTTTCCACACTTGCTCTGCTGAACATTCCTTTGGAGCAGTTGTGAGCAGAATTGTAAACAGCACCCTGCCAATTGTTTGCAGAGTTGCACCAAGTTCTGCTTCAGAAGAAAAGATCAACAAGAGTATCAAAGTCCTCTTCCTCCATCATCTAAACTGTCATTTTCCAGTTAGGACAGAAATTTTTCAATTCAAAGTCCCAGAGCACATAACCTTGTGCTTTTTATTATTATTCATTTTATTTTCATTACTGCAGCCCTCCCAGTCACCTCCTCCTCCCCATGTCCCAAACCCCCTCTGCACCAGCGATACCTCACCAGCTTTTGTGGCCCTGTCAGGTTCCATCAGCACGTTGCTGGGTTAAGCACCACTCTCAGAACTGTTCCAAATTTGCTCCCAGAACTCCCATCCTACAAACCCAAATCGGAATAACCTCTGCAGGGGAGCAGTGGAGTCCCCAGCACTGGACACTTTGAGCATTCAGCTGGACAGGGTGCAGGACCAGCTTGTCTAGAGCAGGATTTTGCCAAGAAAAGTTGGACCAGATGCTCCTTGAGATCCCTTCCAACCTGAGATTCTCTAATTCTGTGATTGATTCTATGATCCAAACTGTTGCAGATTCACTGATGTTACTACGATGCTCCTCCTTTGTAAGCAAGCACATGCTGGATTAATTTGGGTACCTTGTTATCTAGGCATAGTCTTGAAAGCATTCAGGGTTGACCTGGCACATTAATAGTGCTGTTAAATACCAGTTACAGCTCCAAAAAGCATCCAGAGAGAATCAAAGATCTGGATGACCCTTTAGTGTCACATGGTAAAGTGGCTTCAATTAGCTCATTCTCCTGGGAAGCAAGAGGCTAAACTGCAATTCCATGGAATTAAGCGTGGTTGGGTTGTCTCCTCCTGTGTTGGGCATGAAATGCAAATTCAGGACGTTGTGCCTGCTGAAACTTGCCCCAAAGGAGAAGGTCCTTCTGGCTGCACACTGTGTCACAAGAGGAACAGGCTGCAGGGACTAGGACCCAACCAAAGGAACCCAACTGCAGCTTTCTACATG
>NW_008627733.1:0-1555 GCF_000691845.1 Merops nubicus
CTCACATCACTGGTCCTTGCCTCCGACTTCTCCACTGCTCTCTGCAGCTGGAGGTTACAGCTCCATTGCACCAGCTCCCACCTGCTCTCCTCAGAGAACTGACTGCACACAGGCCCAGAAGAGTTCCTCCTCTCTGTAAGCAAAGCAAAGCCAAGTCTGATGAATTTCCCTAAACAGTAAAGCACATTGCAGGCAAACATCTGCCTAGTACAAGCTGCTTCTCAGGAGGTCGCCTGTTGACAAGGGCTGATCTCAGGAGAAAGGTTTTAGGTAGGCAGAGACAAAAAGACAGAGATTGAACTGAGTGAGAGAGTTGTCTGAGGAGACAATTAGACTGTGGAAAGAGCTGTTGGCTTTTAGTGCCTGAGGCTCAGAACAGCCGCAGAGGTGAGAGGTGTCTGAAGGAACAAAGGATATGGGGAGAAAAACAGTGGGGAACAATGGAAAGGGCCTTTGCCTGGAGAGTCTGTCTGGAAATATGGCTTTAGGGATGGTCCTTGTGACCTGGACAGATGAAAAACAATGGAAGATGAGAGAAATTAAGGATGTGGTATAAGCTGCAGGTTATGACATAGTCATGATTCCACAGCAAATTCAGACTGATGGGTGGTGAATTTAAGCAGCAATTCACACTGACTTACTCGAGGGTACCCAAAACTAAAATACATCTGTCGATATCTGCATGGAGATAACCCCAGACATTTCAAACCTCCAGACAAAAAGAGTTGTTGAGATCCAATGGAATTGATCAACAACCCCATGTGAAAAGCCATTGTGTCTATTCAAAGACATGGACAGGCAGAGATCACTCTTTATAGGGTCTGAGATAAGTGACAACAATTCTGCAGGGCTGTAAGTTGCTGAGCCATCCTCCAAACGCCGGTAAGTAAGACCAGGTTTAACAGCAAGCCCAGCACAGCAGCAGTCAGTCCAATCCCCATGGGGTGCAACATCAGCTTCAGGGTCCCAGCTGCAGTTGCAGACCATCCAAACAGGACTTCCCAGCATTGGTGTTCTCCATCCCTTTTGACTCTATCACTCACAGGCTAAACACATGCTTGTCTTCCATGTCAGGATGGACTGTGATCAGAGCCTTATGTCCTGTTTCTGGTTTGGAATACCCCAACATTACTAGGAACCCTAAAATTGGAGGGGGGAGGGTTGGGCATTGCATGGAAATCCCAAAATCTGGGGGGGCGGTGGAATTGGAGGAGCCCAAGTTAGGAGATGATGGAGGGCCCTCAAAAGAAGGTGCCCCAATTTTGGAGAGAATGGGATGCAAGGGGTCCCCAAAAGAGGGGCGGTCCTGAATTCCCCCAGCCCCTTGACTGAACCCGGTGACGCCCATCTCAACCTGAATCCCTCGCAGAGCTCGCTGCATGAGAAGGCACCAGCAGGACACAGGAACAACCACAACCCCAGGGCTGAAAGGCAGGGAGGAGATTTGTTCTCGTCCCCTCGCCAGCTGGGGGATCTTGGCAGCAGCCCCCGGGCAGAGGCGCGTGAGCAGGGACGTGGGCACCGTGGGGCTCGGGCCCCGCCCGAGAGCCAAAGC
>NW_008627734.1:0-3938 GCF_000691845.1 Merops nubicus
TCCTGGTCTCTGCTTAAACTGTTCAATTATATAATTTATTTCTTGCTGCGTATAATCTTCCAGTGCATCCTTGCTCACTATCCACCTGTTATTATCTAGTTCCAACTTTCACCTTAATACTGGTCTCACATCTGCACACTCATCTGAGGAACCAGCATCATCAAAACCTGCAGAATCCCAAATGTCTCCACCCTACTTACCAGGGTCCCACTGTGTGTCTGCCTGGACAATTGCTGAAGGAACTTGTTCCCTTCTATTCTTATGGTTATTCTGGGTAACTTGTACCACAGCTTTTTCAGCTACAGTCTGGTGAGTTTCCAACTTACTAGCAAGAAGCTTATTTGAGCATTGCAATGTTATGATCTGATTCTACAGGTCACTCACCTGCTACTCCACGTGGGAGCATTCTGATGGTAATAGTTCTCTCTGTTGATGCTGCTTCTTATATGCAATTAGCAAGATCCATCCCTGTCTTCTGAAACTCACAGCATCCTCTCCTTTCTCATTAGGCAATTTCTGGGTACTTTCTAATACATGCTGCAGTTTGGCTTCTGCCAATTTTCTCTCCCACTGTTAGCATGATCCCCCACTCTTAGCCGACTCAAGAGCTGGCAAACTGTATGGAGGGTCTTCCCAACAGCGAGCTTTGCATGGGGCTGTCCATGATGCCAATTTTGCTTTGCCAGTTACATGGCCGTGGCCCAGCATAAAGGATACAGCCATCAGCAGAAAGCATGCACAAACTTTAATGTCTAATTCCGGCAAATACAGAAATAATATAATATGGTTAATAGCAGGGGGAATAAGCAGGGTAATAGATCTACTCATAGCAGATGATACAGCAGAAGGAATAAGCCAAGTCAAAAATCTGATTATAGTCATACGAAATCCACTATACTAACTGCCAAAGAGATACATTGCCAAATATGTTACCCTTGTCCTGTCCAGTTCCTGATCCTGTCCCGCCGTTGCTGGGAACTCCAGTTGCAGCACACAGCCGGGGGACCTTTCTGGTAACGGGGAAACACTGTGCAGTGAGTCTACCCATAGGGAGGCTTCTGAATTTGCTGCAAGTGGGCCCAGCTATTATACTGTTGAATAAAACAACTCCAGTCACAAGTGACCTTCAAAAATAGCTTCATAAGCAGGACACCCAGTGTTGTCCTTCTTATTGGTTTTCATCCAAGGTTGGCCAAGCCTTGAGAATAAACCAAAAGGAATGTTTCTTCTGCTATTTTGGCTTTAATCACACATTTCTCAGGACAGTTTCCCAGGAGAGAGAAAAATCCTCTGCCTGGTTGTAAGAATCATCCATATGTCAACTTTAATTCAGGGCTCGGGCTTCACACCCCAGCACTTCATCATCTTTATTTAATCCCTGCCTACTGTTCAGGAGCGAAGGCCCTGCCCCCTGTTGTCACAAGATCTCCACTCACTATCCCCTCTAAGTCCTGCCCCCTCCCACTGTTGTACCCAGCTCTGCCACCTGCAACCATAATAAAATGTTAGGAATTCCATGAGGTGGCACTTCCCCAGCTCCCACAGAAGGAAAGGGATAGGACTTAAGGGGGCGTGGCCAAAGGGGAGGGATGAGGGACCACACCCAGGCCCCACAGAACCTCCCCAAGAACTAGAAATATGTTGCAGGGGGACCTGGAAGTGCTCCCTGAGGCTGGCCACATCCTCTGGAACCTTGGCCATGCCCCTGGAGGACCTGAAACAACCCCGCAGAACCTTGGCCATGCCCAGGGAACTTTGGCCACAACCTTAAGGACCTCAATCAACACTGAAGAACCTTGGCCACTCCCCAAAGAATCTCAACCGACCCTGAATAATATTGGCCATGCTCCTGATAAACTTGACCACGCCCCTGGAGAGCCTCAACCAACCCTGAGGAGCCTTGTCCATGCCCCAAATAAACTTGCACACACCCCAAAGAGACTCAACCAACCCTGGAGACCCTCAGCCCTGCCCTGGAGCAACCTGGCTGTGCCCACCTTTAGGCATGACTGCAGGGGCAGCTGCAGGTGCCATAGAAGTGGGCGGGGTGGGTGGAGCCATAGCCCCACCCCAGGAAGTGGCTCCTTGGGAAGCCCCGGTTGGTGAAGCTGATCCCCAGCTGGTTTGTGTGCTTCGGGATCACCTGGAATTAGTCAGCGGGGACAGTGTCAGCTCAGGGCCAAAATAGCAGGGAAGTTGGAGAACATTGGGAAAATGTGGCAGAAGTTTGGGGAAATTTCACAGAAATTCGGGGGAGAAAAATTTGGGGGGGAAACAGGGAGGGAAATTGGGGAGCAACTAAAAAAATGGAAATCTGGGACACAGGTGAAATTCAGGGAAAAACTGAGGAAATTTGGGACGAAGTGGAAAATTTGGGAGAAATACAGAATTTTGGGATATTCAGGAGATGTGAAGGAAATTTGCAGAAATTGTGGAAAATTTAAGGAAATTTGGAACAAGTTAAGGCAAACTTAGGGAATACTGAAGAAAATGGGGAAATGTGGGAACTTTGAGGAAAATTGGGGGGACTTCAGGCAAATGGGTGAAAATAAGAGAGTCTGGGGCAAAATGGAGGAAATCTGGGCAAACACAAGGAATTTGATGGGGAAATTACAGGAAATTAGGGAAAATTGAGGGAACTTGGGAAAATTCAGGGAAAACAGGAAATTTTAGGGAAAATTAGGGCAAAATTAAGAAAATTTTACAGGAAGTTCAGGAAAATCAGTGGGAAAGAAAATCTGGGGGAAAAGGAGGAAATCTGTGGTAAACTGTGGAAATTTGGGGAAACAGGAATTTTTTTGGGAAATGGGGGAAATGAGAAAATTAGGCAGAAATCAGGGAAAAATCAGGAAAATTGGAGAGAACTGAGGAAAGTCAGGTAAAAATGAGTGAAAACAGAAAGTTGGTGGAAATTCAGGGGAAAAGTGAGGAAAGTTGGGGAAATGTGAAAAAAATTGGGAGAAATTGGGGAAAATGAGAAAATGGGGTGGAAATCAGGGAAAATCAGAGGAAATTTTTGGGAAAACAGGAAATCTATAGAAATGGAGGAGAAAAAGAGAAAACTTGGAGAAATGGGGGAAATTGGAGGAAATCTGCAGGGAAAACTGAAGAAATGGGGGAGAAAATGAGGGGAAAAAGAATCATAGAGTGTATTGGGTTGGAAGGGACCTCAAAAGGTCATCTAGTTCAACCCTCCCACTATAAGCAGGGACATCTCAAACTAGGTCAGGTTGCTGAGAGCCTTATCAAACCTGACCTTGAATGTCCCCAGGGATGGGGCCTCCACCACCTGTCTGAGCAACCTATTCCAGTGATCCATCACCCTCATATTAAAGAATTTTTTCCTAATGTCTAACCTAAATCTCCCCTTTTCTAGCTTCAAGCTATTACCCCCTCATCCTGAATAGCTAAGAGTCACCACAAACCCTTGTGAACAGTCCCTCCCCTGCTTTCTTGTAGGCCCCTCTCATGTACTAGAAGGTCACTATAAGGTGCTCTTGGAGCCTTCTCTTCTCCAGGCTGAACAATACCAACTGCCTCAGCCTGTCCTCACAGGAGAGGGGCTCCAGCCCTCTGATCATTTTTGTGACTCTCTGAAACATGTTTCAACAGCTCCACATCCTTCTTGTGCTGGGGGCTCCAGAACTGGACACAGGACTCCAGGTGAGGTCTCACCAGGGCAGAGCAGAGCGTCAGAATCACTTCTCTCCATCTGATTTCCACACTTCTTTTGATGCAGCCCAGGACTCGATTTGCCTTCTGGGCTGCTGCTGCACATTGGTGGCTCATCTCCAGCTTCTCATTGACTAGTGCCCCCAAGTCTTTCTCCAGTGGACTGCTCTCTAGCATGTTCTCTCCCAGCCTGTATTGGTAACGTTGGTTGCCCGTCCCCAGATGCAGGACCCTGCGCTTGGCCTTGTTGAACCTCATGAGGTTCA
>NW_008627734.1:3985-6181 GCF_000691845.1 Merops nubicus
CCCCCCTCACCATCCTGTCCAGGTCCCGCTGGATTGTCTCTTGTCCCTCTGGCATATCAAGTGCACCACCCAGCTTACTATTTTCAGCAAACTTGCTGAGGCTGCGTTAATGAAGATATTAAACAACATTGGTCCAAGTTATTCAGCAAGTTATTTTTAGCAAGATATTTAGCTGACCTATCTGTAAACCATGCATGTTCCTTTTCAGGAGGCCTTAATTGATCCAACATCTTTCCCCATTGCACAGGGGATTCCTGTTCAACTGTAGGATCACACTTGGCCTCTTGATCCTTCAAGGGAGCAGCAACTACTTGCTTGTGGAGTGCAGCAACCCCACCTGCTCACACCTTAGCTCTGTCTTGAATATACCACTTCCATTTTATAATGCACAGTTCCTGAGCATGCCCAATTTGGTGGGGTTTTGGAGAACTTTTAACCCACTGCATAATAGGAATTTCAGGGTGAAAAGCCACTTCATGTTCTGTTTCCACCAATGCCCAATAGCAGGCTAACAGCTGTTTTTCAAAGGGGGTATAGTTGTTTCCTGTCTTCGACAATTTTCTTCCCCAAAATCTTGAAGGGACTTTTTTCTTTCCCTGTTTTTGCCAGAGATTCCAGTTAGCGTGTGATCCATTTACAGATAGGTTCAACTCCACTTCTTTTTGCATGGGCCGTAAATCTAAAGCCCGCTGAATACCCTCTTATGCTAATTCAAAGGCAGACTGCTGCTCATTTTCCCATTCAAATTCATGTTTCTTCCTGGTCACTTAATACAATGGGGTCAGAATCTGTCCTAAACATGGAATGTGTTGTCTCCAAAAGCCAAACAGTCCAATAAATCTCTGTGACTCTTTTTTTTATTCTGTGGTACTGCGAAGTCCAGAATTTCTGTTGGGCTTTAGGTGGTATCTCCCGATGTCCGCATTGCCAGTGGATTCCTAAAAATTTCACCATTTGAGATGGTCCTTGAATTTTAGTAGGATTAATTTCCCAACCTTTCTGTTTCATGTTGTCCACAATCAACCTGAGTATTCGCTGTAATGCTTCTTCATTGCTGCCCTGAATCAGGATGTCATCTATATAATGAACTATTTGCATATGAGGTGACGGTTTTACTTCATCCAGGTGCTCAGCCACTATTTGATAACAAATAGCTGGACTATGCACCCATCCCTGAGGCAACCTGATAAAGGTGTACTGCTGCCCCTGCCACGTAAAGGCAAATTGATCCCAATGTTCCTTTGCAATTGGGATAGTAAAAAATGCATTATCTAGATCAGTCACAGCACACCAAGTCCCAGGATACTTCTGAACTCTCTCTATTAAAAAAGTGACAGTGTCTGGTACAGCTGCCATGAGAGGCAGGGGGTGCTTATTGAATTCCCTGAAATCTATGGTCATTCTCCATGACTCTTTTTAACAGACCAGATCATGTTGTTCCAGGCTGTTGTGGTTGATTTTAAAAGACCTGCAGATAATAAGTCTTTAATTGTGTGGGGAATCTCTTCATGCCCACCTGGAATCCTGCATTGTTTTATTGTCACTACTTTGGTTGCAGCTGGAGTCTGCACAGAAGGCATTTTCACTTTTCCTGCTAAAATTGCCCAGGCACTGATATAGTTCTTGACTCCAAATTGGTACCAATCATCAGGAAGGTTCAAGGTAAGTCCTTTTATGATATCTATTCCTATTATGTACTCTGGGACAGGAACAATCATGACCAAGTACAATCATTTTGGGAGGTTATCAATTTTCATTTCTATCTGGGTTTGCACGGTTTCAATGTTTTTTCCTCCCAAGCCTGTGATAATCACAGCTTGTCCTTTGAATTTCTGAGGATTTCCATAAATTAAACAGACCTCTGCCTTCTGCTACATTATCAACTAAGGCTTTTACCGTTTGCAAGGGATGGTTTTCCCAAAATATTTGCAGCTCTGCATGGGTTCAGAGTGGGTTCCTCCAGTGCCCACTATACCGGAGCTTGGTCATCATTTCAGTCTGAGTTATGATGCCAAATTATTTCCCTAGTTTCTTTCCAAGGATACAGCCACCAAACATCCTTCTCCACTGGAACAGCTGATCCACTCGTGAGGGGCCCTCCATGATCAGATGTGATGTCCTGTTGAGATTCCAGAGGACATGCTGTAGGCTGAATTGCTCCTGAGTTTTTTTCCCTCATAATTTTGCAATTTTTTT
>NW_008627735.1:0-29067 GCF_000691845.1 Merops nubicus
CTATGATTCTATGACTCTATGATTCTGCACAGCTTGCTATGTGCATTGTGCACAAGGTAGCCTGGGATGCTGGTTTTCCTCCAGCATCCATCCCTTGGAGTGTTCTAGCTGCCCTGAGAAAGGCGAGAGATTGAAGAGTTTACATAGCCTGCAAGTTACAGCTCAAATTAAGGTGCAAGTGCAAGCGTACCCAGCAGTGTGAATGTGCCCTTCATGGGCTGTTTGAAGTGAGCCTTGTAACCAGCCAGGACTGAGGTGGGCATTCATTCAGATGCAAGTTGGCTCTGGAGTTGCTCGGTGTAATGTCACCCTTATTCAATGTCCTTGCTAGAATGACAGTTATGCAAAATCACTCAGAAGACTGGGTCTTGGGAGACTAGTTGAGGGCCTTTTTTTAAAAAAAAATGGAATTTGTAATATAAATTAGAATTTTGTAAAGTAGGTTTCTTAAGAGACCTTAATAGAAGAAAGCATGTGGAACTTTGAATGCATTAAGCAAATGTAACATTTGCTGAATTTTAAAGTATAGTCCTGGTCATTTTTTTCTCATGGTTCAGCTTTCAATTTTTATAGAAAAAAAGTCTAAATATTGAAGCTCATGGTTATTTGGAGTTGCAGGCACTACTGGCAGTACACAAGAAATAACCAGCGTGCTTTGCACTGAAGATTCAGTTTCTGACTGTTCAGAGGTAAACGAAAACTTTCAGAACTGAAATGAATCAGCAGTACAGGATGAAAGTGTGTGAGAATGTCTTAGCTGAATAAAGAAAAAGACCAAAGCTAAGTTAAGTGCTCTTAGAGACTTAAAGATACATTCTTCTTATGCCAAGGAGTTAACTTAAGCACGTAATTTCTCCTTCATGCTTTTTAAAATAGCAGTTCAGAAGTATAATTTTATTAGTTGGTACCAGAATAGCTGTAACTTAACTACAGTTACAGGGATAATAAAAATACAGCCTTTGATGGAGGGGAGAAATTTTTTAAAGTACAATCTTCAATAAGGTTTAACCATCTAGTAATTTTTCTCCAAACAGTAAAAGAATGATAAGGAAAAAAATAAATAACAACCCAGCTGTGTGTGATTAAGTTTTGGAAGTCCCAACTAAGGTTTGATTAGTCATGAAAAGAGGATGACAAACTGGGGGGCCAAATCCAAACAACACAGTGTTTTTAGCCTTATAGAATGAGGAAGCTCTAATCCTTAAAGTTACCCATGTAAATCTCTGCAGAAACACAGTCCTCAAATAATTTTTAAAATGCAATTCTTCTGTGCGATTCTTGAAGCTTATGAAATACTTTCTTACAGCAACAATTGGAAATACTTATTTGTTGCTCAGTGTTTGCTGTTATCAGACCCTCCTCCCAGCTGCTTGTAACTGCCAGCTCCCAGGGCCAGATTTTTCCCTCTGGATGTCAGCCTGTTGCGTATGAACTTTGCTAGGATGCTGGTCCCTGTTAGCATCCCACCCTAGGGGCATTCCGGGTGCTTGCAGGCTGGTCGGGTGGCCCTCAAGTGTTGGGATGTTCCAAGAGAACATCTATTTCCATGAGAAAGAGTCCAGGAGAGAGAGACTGAACTGGAAGGAAGACTGGGATTGACCTGCAGAGATAAGGGGCAGGAAGCGCGGCGCTGCTGCCGGCACTGCTGTGCTAAGGAACTCAAAGTGCTGAGAGGAAAACCAGCAAAAAGGAGTCTGCAGAAGGCATGGTTAGAAAGGGGGTGTGCGTCACGTAGAGCACTGTCTGGAGGACGACAGACAAAATTCCTCAGTCTTACTGTGCTGCTACTATCAGCACATGCCTGTGGAACCCCACTGCCAGCACATGTGCTTCAGTTCACACACAGCAGATGCTTCGCTTGGTGCCGTTTTCAAAAGGCATCTTCACTGCAGATCGCATGCTTGTCAAAGAGACTTTGTTCATTTTGCATTTTTAAGGGATATATTCGTGTTTTCTAATACAAAGCTGGTTTTCCTAAGATAACAGACAGGAAAGAAATACCAGAGGTCAGGCTACAAGAGGGCATCACCAGCTAAAATTGTCAGGAGGTAGACCAATGGAAATTCTTGTTCTATAAGCTTAAATAGCAGGCAATGATCAAATAGTTTCTTGTGTGAAAATCTTAAGTTATATCCTAATAATTTCCTTTCTTAGGTCAGACCTAAACCTTAACAGCACAATGCTTGACAAAGCCACGAAAGAATATACTGCCCTGGCTGCAGAAGTAACATTTAAGGGAAATGAGGTGTTCTGCAAGGCAGCACTGTCTGTCTTCGTGTTCCTTCTCTGAGCACTTAAATGCTCCCTACATCAGTGATCTGAAGAAGTCTCCTTGGGTCCTCCCAATTCATGGTGGGGTCATCCTCTCCATTCCAGCAATGGCATAAAAGAGATGGCTAGACAAACTTTCCCTCAATTTCTCCACTACCAAAAACCTTGCTATGGAAACTTTCAACACGAAACTCTGGGTCAGGCACACATACAGCATATACATAGTATATGTACCTAGCAAGTCTTTGGGAACACCAGTTGCATTTTCCCCCTTCCATCTGGCAGGGTGCTTGTGTCCTACTCACAGCATGTCCATCTTAGACAGCCAACAAACCAGAAATTTTGGGGGCAAGACAATATTACACTCTTAGATACCGATGCTTAAGTACATGGTATATTAGCAGAAGCACGGCTTAATGTTTAATAGAAATACTGAAGAACCCAGCCTCTGTATTTTTAACTTTTCCAAAGCTGTTAACATCTCTTAAAATCCTGTTAGTATCTCTTCAGCTTTCAATGAGTGTGATTTGGAACAACTGTATCTAAACTGTTCTGACATCAAATGAGAATGGTCTTGAAAAGGAAAGATTTATGTACAAATAAAAGAGCAACAGTTCAGCTGAATTTAGATTTTGCGATGTTTTTGTTGAGTCATTAGTATCTGGTCCAAAAAAAATGACTGGTAGTTATATGCGTGATTAAAATGTAATTCCAGCACAGTCTTGGAAGGCAAATAGGTGTGAATTTTGAGACCTCATCTGTATGAGATATTGAACAAAGCAGACCTACTACCAAAGCATTAATTTCTCCAATTCTCACCACTGATAGTAGTGTCATCATATTTCACCAGGACACTATCAATGTTCTTAAAGGAAATTTGGACATAACAGGGTGTGAAAATGTTGTAAACTCCTGTGGGTAGTGAATAGTACACACAATATAGTTCTTAAAAACACTCTGAGGGGATTTAGAGATTGTTTATATTTTAAAGAGCGAAAAATAGTCCAAGGATGCAGTAAATTATTATCATTTTCCTAGACAACATTTGGGTATTTTAAAATGTGCTCAATATTAATCACTAGCTCAAACAGCTTTCCTTTCCACTGATAATTCAGGTATTTTTGGAACATTGATTTTTCCTGTGTTGTTAAGCATCTGTGCTTCTAGGTGCACATCATAAAACCAAGTGAAGTGTTACTCCTTCAGCTGCGAGTATTAGATGTAGTGTTACTAATATGGGTAGTGGTAAAGTAATGATGTTGCTTTAAGAACCACCCTTTTCTGGGTCAGCAAGGAGCCTGGCCAGCAATTTCAACAGAAATTGAGTACAGAATGGGCACTGTGTGCAAGAAAGCATTTCTGATATGCTAAGTAAATGTCAAAAATGCTAGATGTCACAGTTGTAAAAAGCTGGACAAGTTTACGTCTTATCCGTGAGTGGATTTTAAGACAACTCCTATTTAGTTTATCAATAGTTGTGTAATATTAGCTTGTGTAGACATATTATCAGGTTTTACATTGGTTTAGCATTGTGATATTTATCCAATTTGCTTCAACTAACCTAATGTGAGCAGCGTGACTTGGAAAATCTTCCCCAGGGACAAAGATTGGACATATTTTGCATATTATACAACAACTTCCTGGAAGAAAAACAAAAAAGCTGCACAAAGTTCATTTGATATATTATTATTACCTTTGGGTAATAATACTGTCTAAACAGCATGTTCTCTCCTTTTCTACTTCAAACACAACAAACTTCCATAGGAACAGAAGCTGCACAAATGAATTGACCAGAACATCTCTTTTACAAGGAGAGGCTGAGAGACCCGGGTCTGTTTAGCCTGGAGCAGAGAAGACTGAGAAGGGATCTTACCAATGCTTATAAATATCTAAAGTGCAGGGGTCAAGAGGATGGGGACAGACTCTTTTCAGTGATGCCCAGTGACAGCACAAGGGGCAACAGGCACAAACTGGAACACAGGAAGTTCCACCTACACGTAAAGGGAAACTTTTTTACTGTGAGGGTGATGAAGCACTGGAACAGGCTGCCCAGAGAGACTTTGGAGTCTCCTTCTCTGGAGACTTTCAAACCCTGCCTGGATGTGTTCCTGTGCAACCTGCTCTAGGAGAACCTGCTTGGGCAGGGGGCTTGAACTAGATGATCTCCAGAGGTCCCTTCCAACCCGTAGCATTCTGTGAATCCTGTGCTTCGCAGAAACCAGACAACGTGCATATGTAAATATATGGATGAACTGGAAATGTCAGGAGGTCAGGTACACACTTCATCACTCATACACATAAACACATACATCCATATGTCTATATATACATGTATCTTCATATATATATACACACATTTCTATGTATCAGTCCACATACATGTATGCAAGATGCACTAGTAGCACTTCTTTTTAAATCAAACATGTATACCTAGACTTACATTTATGTATCAGACTTTGGCCACTGAACGTCTATGTACACATTGAGAAATACACGAGTAACTATATTTTTCTGTCTCTATTTTTACAAATATACAGTCTAAAACTTTTAAAATACACTATATATACATGTTGAGGTACCAGAGTTATTTAACGCCAAAAGCAACACGCCAGAAAACAAAGTTTTCAGAGAGTTTTGAATAAGAACATTTGATACAGAGTGAGTATCTTTAACTGCTTTTCAGGGGCCAGGGGAAGGAAAATTTCTGGCGCCAAAGGCTGGGTGGGTTAAGACAGTGACACCTTCGAAGAGCATCACCTCCACCTAGTGGTAGGTTCCATAATGAAATTTTAGAAACCCAACCGTTCTAAAGCGTAATCTCAGCTCTATGACAGGGCTGTGAAATCCAGAAATAAAGATTTCATGCGGTTATCTTTGGGAAAGTAAGAAAAAAACAGAGGAAAATATACTATGAAAGTCTCTACAACTTTTTGCTGTTGATAAAAGTCTTTTAGTAATAAACCCCTTTTACACTTTTATCGTAAGGATTGTGCATTTGCTAAAAAAATCCTTTAAATTATTACAAATGTACATGGAACTTATTTTATTTGTTTCATTTTTTTTATTGCCAAGGAGGACATGTAAAAAAGACATCTGAATGGATTAATTTGCTCCTGCTTCTTCTTAAGTGAAGTGTATGGACCAGATAAATGTACAAGTCCCTGGAATGCCTTTGGTGTGCAGCAGTTTAGAATCCACTGCATAAACTTTAGTAGCATTAGCTTTAAGGGTAATTCCTACCTTAAAGTAATATTTTTCACTAAATTAGTTCACATTTTAAAAACAGAAACTGTCCTCAGGGTAACAATTTCTGTGACTGATCTCCAGTGAAAAAACTATTAAAGCTTATTTAAATTAATGGGGACACTATTTACTTTTTTTCTCCTTTTCAACTTCTTTACTATTCACAACAGTATCCAAGCAGAACAGAAACCACATGTGCGTTCAGGAAAAGAAGAAAATATGTAAATACAATGCATGTTGGCAAATAGTTCATATAAGGTACATTGTAGAACTCAAGGTCAGCCCAAAGAAAATAAACAGAAAAAAAATTATCTCAATTAACTCGGGCAAAGGATGACCCAAGCATCCAGGTTTTTAGTATGATGTTTACCATAGCACAGAGGAGGTCCCAAGAAAAAATCAGGGCACCTGCCATACTTGCATGGACAAAGTGTTCAGTTGAATCAACTTCTAGGTTGAATACAGCTCCAGACACTTCTCACTACAGTTATATAGAACTTCAGCAACTCTGAAACTAGAAGACTGACAATCCAAAGGCAAAATATGGGCAAAGGCATATTAAAATGTGTTTGTATGTCAGTGAAATTAAACAACATTTTCCTAGGTTTTCTACAAAGATATCTGACCCTTCCAAAGTATTCTGAAATGTACTCAGTTTAGAAATAATTATTTTATATTTATGCTAGAGCTTGTGTACATTCATAACAACTAAGCATATTTTAGAATGATTAGTTTTTAGTTTAGGGGCAATCACAGACCCTGGATCAGATTAATCATGCTAAGGGTTGTATTTCTTCTTCACCTGGACGAAATTTTCAGAAATCCTGTTTTATTTAGAAGGAATTCTGGTAATTAGATCAGTGGGTTTGTTGCTTCTGCTCTCTGGACTAATGTACAAAACATTCTGCTCATCCATACTAGTAATGGGATTCATTACTCCTACTGCTCAGTCTCCATCTGAAGAAAAGCCAGGTTGCCCAAGAAAAACCTGACTATTTAGCCCATAATGATCTGCTTGTCATACCAATGTATTCCACAGTAAATCTGGTTATGTTATTTTCCTGTGAGAAAAGCTTCACTATAGACTCATTAAGGTATGGATGTTCAAAGAAGACAGGATTAGACTCCAACTGAAACAACAGTGAGGATGTCCAGTTTTTATTTGGCCTGATTCTGTGAGGAGAGAGCCCCATCAGCTTATGTCAGCTTCAGTAGGAGTGAAGGTGTTCAGCATCTGTCAGAAATTAAAGTTTTCTCCAAGTCTCAGTTTGGCAGAATACTTACTTACATACTTGCACTACTCTTAGGGACTGTTTCCAGTGGAAATGCTGCCATATATGAAATCAGGCACATACTTAAGTGACTTCCTCAGTAGTGGCCTACATGTTAACTTGAAAGTTTTATTGCTGTTTTTCCATGTCAAAACAGAAAGAACTATATGTATGTCTAAGTAACTGAGTACCCTCTTTAAAATGTGAACTTCACTATTCTTACCTAGGTTGTTAAACCAAATAATATCTTACATCAGATATTGTAATTTTGCAATAGTATCATACTGAAAGTGGTACTCTGTAGACTGAGAGAGAATAAAATTATTTATCAAAAACCATGAAATGCCTGTATTCAACTTGTCACATAAAAAAATATATTTTGTTTTACAATACTCACAGTTAAGGCCACAGAACTCCAGCAAGATGCTGATAAGCATATCAATTACAACTATTAAAACTACCAATAAATAACAAGAAAATGGTCTGCATGTTTAAAATCATAGCAATCCAATCAATCATTAAAGTAACCATCAGCATTCTGAGTCATAACTATTTTCAGCGTTCTGAATCGTAACTGTTTTCAAGTAAAAATTGCACTATGTACTTTGAGACTGTCACATTCTTACATACTATAACAGTGTTAGAGTATTATACAAGTAGAAGATCTTATTCTTCTGTCCGGGTCAGTCACAGTTTCCCTGGAATTCTCCAAAGTATGATTTTGGTTTACATCTCTACTGTCTTCACCAGGTAAGCCTTCCTTTTCTTTTTCTTGTTCACTCTGTAATGGCTTTCCAGACCTATCTTCCTTTCCACTACATACATTCTTCTGGCCTGTCAGTGGCTTTCGCTTAAACAGGGAAAACTGAAGTAAAGAACAGGTAAATCATATGCCACAAACAGTTAGCTTTGAAATTCAAGGTTTAAAAAAGCCCATAAAGTCTTTTGCATATACAAAGGTAATTTTAAGTCACAGATTTCTCCTTAGTAAAAGAAAACATTTTTTTAAAACAAAATGACTACTCAAAAAATGTTAAAGAAGAACATTCTGCCGCAATATTTGAAATGTGTCAAAATAGCACAAATGAATCACAGAAGTTAAAATGATTGCATTTTGTCAAATTACCCACTAAGTTTGCATAAAATACTGCAAGTGGTGCAAAATTTTTTTGTTTCTTTCAACTGAAAGTCTGAGGCAAAAATACAGGCTCAGATCTTCAAAGCCCCAGAGCAGTAAATGATTAATATGCTTCATTATAAACATTTGTGTAGTCCCACTAAAATTAACAAAAATGTGGTTTCATGTCAGTGAGACTACACATGTGCTCAAAGTCTTTGTTCAACAGGAAACACAGCAGCCAGTCTCTGCAGAAGTCTTTGGATCTTAAACCTGGAAGAAGTTCCATGTGAACTACTCCTCAACTTATATATATAAATATAAAAATATATACAAATATAAACACGCTCTTTGAATCAGTTCATATTGGAAATAGCTACAAGGTTGACTAGCTCAGCTGCTGCTTTCAGAGAGAAATAGGATGGAAAATATTTTTAGATAATGTCCCATAGGAATTCAATTCTAAGTTTTCACCTCACCAAAACTGGATGTGATTAACAGTCTGTCTTTTATAAGCATGCTATACATGAACAGGTGATAATGGGCTTTAACTCATCTCTACTGACAGAAGGACTCTGATCTATTTTAATAGAGCAATTATATTGGACAATTTTAAGTTATTTTATCACAAAATAAAATCAAATCTTAAACAGAAGGAACACATTGCTCATTTGTTTAATTGTTTATGCAGATCAGGCAAATTGGGATAATCGCTTCAGCCAGGTAACTTCCCACTGCTGCCTTGGTCATTGGTAAAACCAGAGGGAAAAGCAGATCACGTACCTTTTTCCTCCCAACGATTCCTCCAGCTATTTGGTCATCAGTGTTCTCTGATGAACTGTTCACAGTGTGGTTATCAGTGCTTTCTTTCTCTACAATATTATAAACCTTTATATTAACTTCCTTCTGATTCTCGCATATTAAGAGCAGAAAAAACGGTTCTTCAAGTTATTTTTGAAATAAAAGTCACTAAATAAATTGTGGATCTTACAGAAAAGGCAATCAGAATATTCAGTTCAACATGATGCCTGACAAGAATGTTTTTTATATTTTTAATCTCTCTCTATAATGCCCTTGTATTATTGTCCAGGTGCTTGATTTTCAAGAACAGAATACCTATGGCAGTGCATTATACAAAATGTTTTAACTTCACACTCACAGTTTTCTCTTGCTGACAGACGACAATGTCTTGCGCACTGATTTTGAAAGTATATTCTAATTTGGAAAAGCTGGCTTTTAGGGTGGGAGTTCAGCATGGATTTTATTCCATAGAAACAATTCTGGGAAAGGAAGAACTTTCCATCTGAGTTGATGTTCCTGTGCTTAAATTTTCCTATACTCCCTGTAGGAATAATATAAATTTAGAGCTCAATATCAAAACTTCCAGATCACTGGATGATGGAAAAATATTTAAGCATCCATTCTGGACAAGCTATTTCCATTATAATACTGAAAATAGATGGCTTAGCTTCTTCAGTATTAAGACAGCAACCTTTTTTGTACCACTCTTGTTATTTTCTGCCAAAAGAACAATTACAAATTATTCCAGAATGTTGTGGTGAGCAGAGCCCGCCCTAGGCAGGGATCGGCGTGTGGAAGATCTCGCGATGTAACGGAAAGCTCAGACTGCCCACGAGGGGCCTTGTGGGTGTGGCTTGTCATATATAAGCAATTGCAGCGATGCAATAAACGCCATTTGCAGCATCCTTCACATTGAAGCCTGTGTCTGTGATGGTACCCAACGGTAGAGGTTGGGTGGCAGCTATCCCGGGGATCGGGTGTCGGTAACGACACCAGAATTTCTAGAACAAAAGGAAGTCTTGCACATAGGGCACCCAGCTCCATTCTCCCCAACTTTTCTAACTGAATAGTTTACTCCAACTGTCATCAAAACTGCAAATAACACCTGACTTACATCTTCAGCATCTCTGAACAATGTTCAGTAATTACCACATTTCACCTAAAATAATGTGTATGTGAATATAGTAAGAAAATGAAACTTGACAGAAATGAAAATGACTTCTGGCAAGCTCCTCTGTTGAAGTGAAGAAACGTGGCACCTAAAGAAGTTGCTTGAGAGAGAACACAACGACCATTAATTTGCCTCTGGACTCCAGCTGCTCTTAGCAAGTAAGATGGAGCTTGGCAAACAGAAAGTCCTTCTTGTGGACTTCTTCCAAACTGGGAAAAGTATTATTTTTTTCTTTCATATCATTAACAATTAATAATGGGGGTTTTGTCTCTCGAATTTCATCACCTCACAACTGCTTTATCAACTACTGACAGTAAGTGTATTGTTCAGTATAATAGAGATTCTTCAGAAAAGTTTTATCTTTTGAAATGTTTTATCTGTTTTTAGAATGTCTGCAATGGTCCAGTTCTTAGGAATTGTATTCTTACCCTGCTGAATGATGGTCTCTTTCTGGGTAGTCTCTTCTGTCTATAGAGAGACAAAACAGTGAAATCCCTACTTTCAAACTTGTTAAACAATAACACATTTAACTAGTAACACCTACATATGTATGCCTCCCTCTACCAAAACCACCCCAAACAACTTGGAGTTTACCAGACAGCTACACATATTCAAACTGATGTTAGTTATAGAACCAAATTCTTTCAGAAACTAGTAACTTAATAGGATTAAATGCTTTTACCTCTACAGTTTCCATTGTGCTATCACTGGTTTTCTCTCCCTCAGGTGTTTTACCGTGTTTCTCTTTTTCATATTTTCCGTCTATTTTTCCTTCTTTCTCTGTTCCTCCTTCTCTTTCTTCTTCTCCTTCGCCTTCTCCTCCTCCTTCTCCTTCCTCTTCTTCTTCTTCTTCTTCTTCTGCTTCTCCTGCTTCTTCTTCTTCTTCTTCTGTTGCTTCTTCCTCCTCTTCCTCATCATCATCTGTCTCTTCATCTCCACACAAGTTTTGTTCCTTTGACAAAATGTCCAAAACAGAATTTTGAAACTCACGCTGCATAATGATACCATGGTCCTCATCCTACACCAGTTCTTCATACATCATAATTTGACCAAGAACAAGAAAACTCAAACAAAGATGTTCCAAGGAGTAGACAGAGTAAGGACAAACATAGAAAACCTCATCTGAAGTTTTCTAAATTTAACATATTTTTAAAAACAAGCCTCCCATGAACATTAGGAGTGCAGCTGACTTTCATCTTTTCCTTAATTGAAAAGCAATGGAATGAAACTTTTATTTTTAAAAAAAGTTATTTTAAATGTTTAAAATGTGCATAACACAAGGAATACTAATTCCAACACTGAAAAAAAAAAATCATTAAAATCTATTTCCCAAGAAAATTAATACAAAAAATATTCAATATGGACACTATTATTTTAATTTAAGTTAGCTTCAGCCTATGATAAAACTTCAATATAGTAAAATAAAATAGACAAGGGTATTCTAAAATAAATTTAAGTGCAAAAGCTGTTTTTGTAAAAATGTTTAGAAAAAAGGAATTACTTCTTACTTCATTCAATCTGACTGCCATTACTATGTCATTTATGTATTTATAACAGCAGGAAATACAGCATTTTAAATAGAAACATTCTCCCTCCCATTGCAGAAATATAAGGACCTGAACCAAGTCCAAGCAAGTGAACCCTTATCATTGCATCACAGTGTCCAGATATACTACTACATGTTTGCATTCTGGCACTCTTCTTCTGTGATTGATTGGAATGTAGGTATTGAACACTTCTGTTCCACTGCAGCCTATATCATGATGGGAACCAGTGGGAACAATCTCCGTGCTCTTTTGAAAGTGTAGTAGAGGAACAGGTCTTATTTTGAACAGCTTTTTACACTTGGGTCCAAACACTTTCTCCCATCTTTTGTCAATGTCTTCCTTACTCCCTTACTTTTCTGAATTTTTGCTTGTTGTCTCCACAATAACTGTTTTCATGTTCATCAAAAGATAATTTGCTAGTCAGGAGGAGACCTTATGTTTCTAGAGGCTGGAACACAAAGCTGCTTAGCCAAGAATGCTAGAGGTATGCAAAAGCTTAATAGGTTAGTTGTTTCCTAGTCTGTACTCTTCTGGGTGAGTTAACTGTATAGCAAAGTAATTGTGGACCTTAGTGGCTTTCTGCCACCTAAAGCACAACTGCACACCTGTAATTAAGAATCACAGTGATAGCACATTCAGCTTGTGCCAATTCCTTTGTTCTCTTTTGCCCCACTGTCCACAGGCTCACCAGGTGCCCTTCACAGCTTCAAAGAAATTTTGAAACTTAGGCTAAAGCACCTCACTGTTGCCCACCAGCATGTGCAGCGGTTAGTGGGAGATCTCCACAGAGCATAGTACCTGTGAAGTGCACACAGCACGTCCTAGGAACTGCTGTGACCACATGCTGACACTACAGAGAGCACCTGGGAAGCTAGAGATACCCTGGTAGTACCTTATATTACATG
Source organism: Merops nubicus (assembly GCF_000691845.1). Lineage (NCBI taxonomy): Eukaryota > Metazoa > Chordata > Aves > Coraciiformes > Meropidae > Merops > Merops nubicus. The sequence goes on from NW_008627735.1 coordinate 12,327, forward strand.
CAGTAATATAACATATAGTAAGAATAACTTCAATAGTTTAGCTTCTAAAGCTGAGACATACGGACGCTGTCTTGGCCAAGGTCACACACAGAAAGTCAAATGCAGTAAAGAGCAAGTAAGTAAAACATTTGAAACAGTTTTCATCTTGAGCCTGAAGTTCCAGTTTCTTCAAGGACAAAAAAAAAAAAAAAAAAGTGGTCTGTACTATAAAACAATGTTAGACATTTTGTACCTCTAGTATACTAAATCAGTACAGTGGAACATCAGTCTCAAAAAGATAACCTTGCAGCCATAGCAGAGTACACATTTTCTGTAACTGGCTAGTTTCCTTTATTTTTTGCATGCATTTACACTGGCTTTCCTGTAAACCTAGATCTTCATAACAAGACATTCTTGAGGATGAATTTGCTGTATCCAAGCTTTAGGGGACAAATGACCTTACTTGCTTATGGTTTTGGCAAAAGTATCGATTGTCTCAGTAGGTATAACTCAGTGGAACTATCTTCTGCTAAAATGGCTGCTGCTGGCTTTTCTTTGGGCATATTAATAAAGACATTTGGTTTTTGAATGCTCTTTAAAAACATGGTCTCATGTCTACAAGAGAGCAGGGGAAAAAAATACACTCTGTTCCATACCATTGTTTCACCTCATGTCAGGCTCTGGTTGAAAGTCTCACTGAAGAGTGGAGATATGTCTCACGGTAGATCTTGCTCAAATGGCAGCTGCAAACTAGGTTTCTCTATATTGCTGTAACTATTTCATTGTGGTTCCTCCTGCATACTTCATGGAAACTGAGCTCTGGCACACAGACTGTTCATAATTAGCATTTCAGAAGGGAAAGCTTATGGTATCTTTCCAAGCCTCCTCAAGAAGTCAAAATATTTTATGCTTGCCACCACCATTTTATGTTTCTAGGGAAGAAAATATCAAAAACACTGATGAGACAAATTTAGTTCAGATCTTTTAAAAATCTGATGCAAACAGTGATGAAGAGGAATCTGTAATTACTATATGTACTACTTGGAAATGGAGAGTTCTAGGAAGCTCTGGTTTACAGAAAAGATATTTCTGTTTCTAGTTACCCTGGAAATTTAAAAATCCAAAGAGAGCTAAGAATGAGGTAACTAGCTACATGCTTCTTCCTTGGCGTTGCTCTGCCAAGTAGCCATAAACCGGCAATTGCTTAGCAAAATTTTTAATCTTTTAAGGAACAGTTTTCTCCCATTACCTGTCCAACCAATTACCTTTAGATGCTCAAAAGCATGCCAAGGCTCTCTTGCATGCCCATACAACAACTGAATGGAATACACAGCTAGTAGGAGTTTCATTGTGAAGTAGAAAACTCTTAGTAGATGGGTATCAGGTCTATGAAGGATGGTCAGTGGGCATAATGCCATCATATGGGACTGTACAATGCTCCCTTTGCAGAGCACTGGTAAAGACAACTACAAAATACATTTCTACAGACCATCTTTTTTTGATGCAAGACTGAAGAGGAATAGGTAGAGCCATCACATCCTCCACTAGCTATCATTTTGCTTTCCAAAATACTAGTGCACATCAGTGTCACTCCTGAATTGTCCATGCTGAGAAAATGCACTGTTAACATTTTACTAAAACAGCATTAAAAGTAACAGTATTAACCATGATTTTATATGCAGATGAGAGAAAAAAAACTATCTCTGCTTATCCTTTGTGGGTTGAAGATATACAGATGTGTAGGCATGCAAAATTTTGTTGATACCAATTTTGTCACGAGGTAAAGTTATCTGATGTGAAGTGACTGGGAAGACCGCTTGACAAAACTTGGCAAAGCAAACATACATACCTTATAGTTTCTTACTCAGCAGTTACAGTGAAAGCTTAATAGCTTTAAACCCCCATAGTGCTAACCATCTGCCATCAGGAATTTGAACTGGGCTTTCATTTTGTGGCTATTAATATAGTAAAGTTATTAGCTCAGCTACTCTAAACCTTAGAGAAGTATCTTTTACTTTAATGATTTCTAAAGAAAGAGCTGTCCAGTTTGATAACTGACAAAATTAAAAAACATAAGTACTTAAACAAGAGCACTCAAATGAAAGATTTCACAGGTTATTCTTTCAATTACAAGCAGAAAGGCAGTCAACAAGCCAAATGAGGCTCTCCTTATATATTGTCATGGAGACAAACAGACGAGCTCAGCTGAACACACTTAAAGGACCAGGGAAAAGCTGCAGCCATAACATGTCTGAAAGTTAACATCTAGACTTCCACTAGATTGCACTGGTTTATTAATTGTACAATTTTATGTCAGGATTACCTGTTACTTGTAACAGCCCCTTAGTGCTTCTGTCATCTAAGTATCCTGGAATACTAATGCAATGCTGAACTCATAATCTGAGGCACACTGTGCAGGCAGTGAAACAACTGGAATTCTTTTTTTGTCAGGCATGAGTTTCCATTGCTGCATTGCAAGCAAAACCTGAACTTTAAAGATAGTTATGCCTTCTTGTAAATATGGAAGAAAATGTTTTGAAGCAGTAGATGTCCACATAGTAATACACTCATTATGCTGAATATGCGATGACTAATTACTACAATAGTACTTGTGATAGTTCAGTCGCATCCTCCAACAAAATGGTGTCACTCTGAGAACAATCAAATAAAATAGTGATTATTTGAATTGGCTTGGGTGTAATTATGGTGTGGTTTGTCAGCTTGCTGCTCTAAATGTGCCCAGAGAAAGATATATCTCTGCACTCTTGTTTGAGTGAAAACTACTACTTAACAATATGTAAAATCTTAATGTAAAACTGCATTCTAAAAAAGACAGTATTTGTACTTTCAGATTTTAGATTTTTACTATTTACTACTAAACCAATTTAAATAGCATTATCTAAAGGATTCTTTTTCTCCAGCAGCTCAGAGCAAATTTTTGTTATCTGTTCCCCATGATAACATCTGAAATAGCTCAGATGTACTACAGCTTTCATATACAAAACTGTCACCTTCTGAAAAAGAGGTCCTGCACATGGGCTAGGGCAATCCCAAGCACAAATACAGGTTGAGTGATGAGCAGATTGAGAGCAGCCCTGTGCAGAGAAAGTCCTGGGGGTGATGGTTGCCAAGAGGAGCAATATGAGCCACCAATGTGTGAGTGCAGCCCAGAAATCCAACTGTATCCTGGGCTGCATCAAAAGAATGGTGGCCAGCAGATCAAGGGAGGTGACTTTCCCCCTCTACTTCGCTCTTGTGAGACCCCAGCTGGAGTACTGAATCCAGCTCTGGAACCTCCAATGCAAGGGCATAGGCCTGTTGGAGCAGGTGCCGAGGAGGGCCGTAAGGATGACGAGAGGCCTGGAACATCTCTCCTACGAGGACAGGCTGAGAGAGTTGGGGTTGTTCAGCCTGGAGAAGGCTCCAGGGAGATCTTATTGCAGCCTTCCAGTACCTAAAGGGGGCCTACAGGAAAGCTGGAGAGAGACTTTTTACAAAAGCATGTAGTGATAGGACAAGGGGTAGTGGCTTTAACTTGAAAGAGGGTAAATTTAGATTTAAATATGAGGAAGATGTTCTTTACTATGACAGTGGAATGGGAACTGGTTGCGCAGAATGTCCCATCCCTGGAAGTGTTCAAGGCCAGGATGGATTGGGCTTTGAGCAACTGGTCTAGTAATCTTTAAGGTCCCTTACAACCCAAACCATTCTATGATTCTAAGTTTGCTTTCTTTGGAGAACAAACAAGTAATATCAAATTCCAGGGTGAAAAGGAAAAAAAAAACACCTCTATAGAGCTGGAAAGAATTTTTAAGGTGTTTTGTGAAGAATCATAAAACAAGTTGGAGACTGTTTACATCAAGCATAATCTCTTATGAGTTATTTTACATAGCAATATAAATTCCCTTTAATAGTCAGTAATAACATACAAAAATAACTCCTGGGTATTTAAGCAACACAGATCAAATATAGTGAGCAGCTCCAAAACAGAATATGTTGTCATCTCAAAAACTTAAGTGTGTCTTTCTGGATGATATTATGTTGCATAAAATGGATTCTTAACACTAAAAGACACAGAGAAAAACTAACTGGGGCAAACATTCGGATGCAATTTGTGCATTTCTTCTGAATTCTGGTAGAAATAAGTTTTAGTGTCTGGAGTTTCTCAAGCAGCTCCCACATATTTGCGAGTGTATAAGAACAGTCACCACTTTCTGCTCTTTTTGTGCTACACAGCTTAGAGCACTACACATCTCTCCAAAATCCTTTGCTCTTCACTGAAATTCTGCCTTAATCATGTTGATTATTACTCAGTGCTTAGATAAAAATGCAGGCAAAGGTCAATTTTCACCATAACAGCACAGCATGCAGGAAAGTTCTTCAAGATTCTCTGTTCTCCATACATTCCTGAAAGAGATGCCTTACGAGTCACTGCTAAAATCTTCACAGCCTGCAAGACTGGGTCTCATGGGGGAGATTCCCCATTTCAAAATACTCTCATGTAAAAGTGGCAATTTCTGTACAACCATCTTTAAACACACTCTCATCTTGTATTTGTATATTTTTCGAGGCACACCCAGCTTAGTAACACAAGTCCCATCAGCTGCCCCATGCAATTGTTCTCCATGTCATGCAGCCACTTGTGAAAGTTCTACCCCAACTTTTGGAAGGCCAGCTTTAATGCACAGCTGAAGTTCTGTACTCTTCATACAGGACATGTTCACGTTGGCTTTGTTCTTTTTCTCCTGAGATGGCAATGGAGTGTTTAGTAAGAGATTCAAGTTTGCAGCAGTTATGCTGCTGTGTTTCTGAAAGTCGTTTTGTGCCTTAGCTAGCTGATGGACAAAATGGAAGTTATTTTAAACTTCCTGTAAGAAAACCAGCCTCTGCCAGAGTGGCTCAGAATCCCTAACCCACATCAGGTTGGTGTGGATTTGCAACCTGCAGAGCAGGATGGCATGTTTTGCTAAGTTTGGACAATCAACGTGGCTGAGGTTTTTCTTGTAAGCCTGAGAAAATTCACAAAAGTAACTACCAAATAGCAAATGTTTATAGTTAGTGGATTCTGTTGGCTGCTCGCCTGGACAAGTATGTAAACATCAGCAGACTTTCTCACAACAGCTCTGAACCATGCCAGGCCCGACAGGGCGCATGGACAGAGTGTGGACAGTGATTATGATCCAATCTGTAACTCAGCTTGGGCGTATGGACAGGCTTGCTAACCTATGTGGTTTGGGGGGCTGTCTCTCATCTGCTAGAAAAGGCTGTAAAACTTTGCAATAAACGGATTTTACGGCTGACCCCCTGGAGTGTGTCTCTTCTCTCTGGAGCCCCTTCCCGACAGGTTGGTCATTATTGTTGACTTTCCAGCTCAATAGCACAGCACAGGCTCTTGTATTATCACTGGTACAAAGAGTGGCAAATATTCTTCATTTCTGCTGTGATCTATATCCCTACAGGTATAGGTGCAAATAAAGTCTTTTGCAAACAAAACTCTGCTAAGAGCTACCTTTCTTATGTCTCTCTCACGCTCTCAGTATGAAACCACATATACTTTACATTTATCACAAACACAACTCTGTGTGCAAGGTGGGGTACTCGTAGAATCAGTTTGGTTGGAAAAGACCTTTAAGATCCAGTCACTCCCAGGTCACCACTAAACCATGTCCCTCAGCACAAGTCTTTTAAGTACCTCCAGGGACAGTGACTCAACCACTTTTCCGAGCAGCCTGTTCCAGGGCTTTAGAACCCTTTCAGAGAAGAAAATTTTCCTAATATCCAAATTAAACCTTCCCTGGCACAACTTGAGGTTGATTCCTCTTGTCCTGTTGTCTGCTAAATAGGAGAACAGACTAACTCCCACCTCACTAAAACCTCCTTTCAGGGATTTGTAGAGAGAAAAAATTGACATGACAAATTATAAACCATTAAACCCATAATGTTGAACGGTGGACATTCCAGCAGATTGCCCTGCAACCCACCTCAGACAGAAAAGTCATGTCCAATTTTTCAGTGCTGGGACATTTATGAAAGCCAGCATGGTAAGTATCTTTACACTTGACATTTCAGAGCCTTGATAATAAATATTTTCGTAGCTAAGAATGGAATTTTGAGATAACGGTATTAGTATTTGTTTAAATTATTACAGCATGAGGTTGCCAAGCAAAGAAGCAATGGGCACTATCACAAAACCTTAAAAATGACAGTGATTAAGTGTACTTACTTTTTTTTTTTGGCAGCAGAACATTAAATCCTCTATAACTCTAAGCAGTGCAATCCTCTGATGCCAAAGCTCTCTCTCCAAAATCCTTTCAATATGCAAAAGCTAACCACTCCTCTCTCCGTTATGAAAAAGTAATATTTTTATATTACAACTCAGCGAGTGACTTCAGATCATGAACATGCTCAGAACTTCAATGAGGACAAAACTATAGGTTTGCCATTTATGGAAGCAAAATATTTGCTCAGGTGCTCACAGAATGCCACAGTACTGAACAGTTTTGTTTATCTGAATGGCACATTTAGAAATGAGAATTTGCCCTTGTACATTTACCTTGCCCTTTTTTGTCTTTTTACAGATCTGACAAAATGCATTTGTCTTAAGATCTTGTTATTTCTGAGCTCGATACTGCTTCCCATAATACTCATCATAGAATGAAAGGCAATATGCAGAAGTTCAGGTGAGTTCACAGTTCATAAATCCAGTTTACATGCCCTAAGAAAAAGCTCAGATTGCATTAAAAAAGTCGTTCTGCCTTTAATTGTTATTTGTTTTATAGTACTTAAGAATACTTCTGTTAAATTACTAGATTCACACCACAAATTAAATTAGTAAAAGATTGTTTGCTATTCTGAGAAGTAAAAATCTAGACGATATTGTCATCTTTGGAGAAAGTAAGCTAAAATTTATTTTAAAAGATAGCTAAAGCTAAGCTAAAGCTAAAGCTAAGCTTAGCTAAAGCTAAGAACAGATGGGAAAAAAAAAAAAACTAAAAGCAATGGAAACAAAAACTAAATGTCCTTTTCTGCACAATTCCTAAAAGGATAACCATGTGCCTATCTCGACAAGACACTGGGACAAAAAATAGTGAATGAAAACAAGACATTTTCTGTAGTTAGGAGAAAGAAGTTCTTGGGTTTCAACATCTATTATTCAGAGATAACTATTATCTGAATAAATAGTTAGATATTTTCAGATAGAATGGAAAAATTTGCCTGCTGAAATTTTGCAGGCCTAAGAGAAGGGTTGTGCTACAGCGTATTCACAAGTAATCCAGAGCACCCCCATCTCTAACAGGAGCTGTGTGGCAAGAGCAGATTTGCACCCTGCCCTATGAATATGGGATAATGTGCTTGTAATTCACGTTTGCTATAAAAGCCAGTAAGTGCACAGTAGTTCTGTGAACATGTATGTGAGAGTGTGCAGGGGGATTAAAAACTTCTGAGATAACTGCAGAAGGGTACTTAGAAATTTGCAGGTGTTTATTAACACTTTAGAGATGTCTAGTGTTGTTGTTATCTGCTGTATTTCTGCTATTGATCTTGATGCTTGATGGCTAGTTAACATTTATTAATAAATAAAATAAATAAATAAACCACTTTGATATTGATCTGATTTAAACCTCATGGCTGAGCAGTTTTTCCATGTGACAATCATGATGGAATAAAACATGAAGAGGAAATAAATACTTTTTTTTCTAATACAGAAATGCAGAGACATCAACTGAAGGTACTAAAAGACAGATCCAAGACCAAAAAAAAGGAGTTATTTCTTCAAACAACATGTAAAGTAATCTGAGCATTGTTTGCCATAACGTGTACTGGATGCTAAATGGGTTAAACACTGACTGAAAGAAATCCATGCAAGAAAAATAGCTATTAAAAATAATAGATACATCTGCTGAATGACATATTATTGAATATACCAAATATATTCCATATACAGAATGATTACACAGGAAAACACGACATGTTTGCTCTATTCTTGTCTTTTTTGCCAGACATTCACCAGTAGCCTCTGCTAGAAAAAAGGTATTGGGCCAGACAGACCTTTGATCTAAGCAGTTGTTTGTTGTTTTCTCTCTCTCTGGGAGGATTTCTTTTTCTCTACTAAAAACTAATTCAGGAGTACTTCTGCCATGTTGCTTAAGCATTGCACCTAAATCCTTTTGTATCCTATAATAAGTACTAAGGACAAACTGAATTTCCACAAAACCACAAGTACCAAACATTATAAATGAATATAAGTCAAAGTAAATAAAATTCTCCCTGTTACATTAATGGAATTCCAAAGTCCCCCTGAACCCCAGAAACGTTGGCACAGTATACAATTTATATAATGATTCTGTGGAAAGCCCTTAGAAGTGCAGGAGTAATGCTCTGCTCTTCCCCTACCACAGGAATGATCCACAAAACAATCTAAAATCAGTTCTCAGCTCAGTGAATTTTAATCCAGACAAAACAAAGAAGAGGAGATGACCATTAACTTGGCTTCCTTTACTCTCCTTGGAAGCTTTATGCTATCAGTCCACTTTAAGAGAGAAAGAACAAATGGTCCCCATTTACCTAAGGATTTAGATTAAATGCTACAGTCAAACAGTAAATGAAGAGCAATCCCTATATGGAATTGGAAATCACTTGCTTCAAGGTGCTCTCACTTCTCCTCCCACCCAAGCAAATATTTTTCACAAGAAATAACAGATTTTTTTCACAGGATAGTTTTCTTTCAAAGCTGAATTTCAGAAGCACAAATAAGTAGATGTCCCATCAAGAAACAGTTTTAGGCCTATAAAAGTACTTTTCAACATTACTCTAATCACAGGAACATGCTAACCTTTCCTGAGAAAGATAAAATAACAGTTTAGCTCCATTTAGTGTCAGAAGTAAATATTTTCACAGCAGTTCAGTGATAATGCAGCACTTTTGCAAAATAACCCAGGATTCTGTTGTCAGAGTGAGTTGTTTTCTTGGGAAGTGTATTTAAGAGTTAAAATATTCCACTCTATCATAATATGAGGATACTTACCTTTTCCCAAAGACTTACACATGCTCATGACAAGACAACGTATTCCAAAGAATCCCAAAGCTTGAAACAAATTTCACAGGCACAAAACACAGTCACTGGACCAATTTTTTCTTATAGCTAGGCACAGCACATGACTCAAAGTGATCTTAACTTCAAATGCAGTGTATGGAAGGGGTGACTGAGGTAGGGAGGACAGGACTGAGGTAGAAATGGACTAGAAACTACTGGCAAACTATCAAACTACTGCAGCCTTCATAGAAAATAAATTCTGGAGACATTGTGTCAAAGATAGTTTAATGCCAGGATCTTACAAAACAACATAAAAAATGTTTCAAAATCCCAACATAAGCATTGATTCCATTAACATTTCTATTGAATAACATTTACCCATTTTGATTCCTTTCTTCTCCTGTCTTCATTTTCAAACAGGATTTAAATATTTTTCTAAAGAAAGTCAATACTGACATCTGCTTATAAAAACTTCTCCAACCACTCATTAGCATAGTATTTAAGTATTAATGCTGTATGACAAGTCCCTAACCCTTCTTTTGACAGTTTTGACCACTAATAGTTGAAAGAGTACCACAATATCTTACAAAAATAATTTGCAAGATCTGCCTGTGTATTTTAAGGAAGCTGCAGATGTATTAACATACTTTGCTTTTTCAAAAAACAGTTCAGACTTTCATGCCACTTTCTCTGCTATTCCATCTGTCATCTTGGTTTATTACATTGTCCTCTTTTTGGAGATCACAGATGTGGTTTTTGGGAGGGAAAAGAATGAACCTCCTCCAATTAGGAGAAGCTTAGGCTCTGATCCTGAAAACATATCTATATACTTCATTCTTCAACAGAACATATTCCCCTCTTTAGACGACTAATGTAATGTAGTCTTTTGTAGGCAGATACAGAATCTTTTGTGTATTGCACAGTATAAACAAGTAAATAAAGCTTTATAGGTGTATATTTTCAAATTCTTAATGATATCTAATCACCAAGTGTGACAGTCAACAATTATCCCTAACAGATGCATTCTGACTCTAGTGTAATCTAGTGTCCCAGATTCTGGGACTTGTGTTCATCTTTTTGCACATAAATGTGTGCTGACACCAAAATAAAAAGTCAACACTAAGGCCTTTTGAAAAAGCCCAGGCCACCATTTACCCAGGCCTGCTTTTCCATTTACCTCCTGTTGTGGTTTGAGGCTTGGAATGGGGTCGTGACCTTCCAGCAACTGGGAGGACCCCGGGTGGGGGTGAAACCATTGTATTCCCTCCCCTTCCCACACACACTCTGATAAGAGGCAGGGAGTGGTTTCTTATTTCACTCCTGCCTTGGAGCTCGGAGAGGGAGGTTGTCCTTTCACTCCGTGGGACCCTGGAACCATTTCTGAGGGTTTTGTATATTTTATTTTTTGTATTTTTTTCCCCTAATCTTTGTATATATTATTTTCCTTACTTCCCTTTTTCATTTTCTGTTCCTTGTTAAACAATATACTTCATTTTTTTTTCCAAAGTGTCTCTCTCTCTCTTGGGGGGGGGGAGAGGCGAGTACATAGTTCTGTTCCATGTGGGTCCTGCCCTGAACCCCTTTTTACACGGAAACAGGACACCTCCCATCTACCGACCCATATAAATTTGTCAACTTGCCCTTGCTTTCATTTATGCTGAGTACTCAAATATTTTACCAATATATGAACAGAAGAAAAGTAGGGGGAATGAATACAGAGTGATATCAAAATTTAAAAATACCTATCTTTTATGATTTATTAACACTCCTTTCATATAAGGCACATTAACAACCACGCTATCCTGCAATTAAAATTGATATAGTGCCTTAAGAAATCAGATTCAACGGCAAGGAAGATAACACTGTTACAATGTATAATTCATGTTGTCAGCGTAATATTATAATTTAATTAAGAGACAAACACATTTTGCCTCTTCAGCAGTTACTTTTTTAAATCGGTGTCATGCATGATAAAGATGATTATGTAAATGACTGTATCAAAAATTTGTATGATTTCTCTCATAAAAGCTTCCCAATTCTACACATTTTCTTCAGACTTTTTCAAGAAATTGGCACTTAGAGTATATAAATAATAATATATTTTGACTACATTAAAAAAAAATTGGGTAAAAATCAATCTGCCATAGTTCCAGAGTTTCCTGAATAGGCTTAAAATGCATCTCCAGTAGTCTCTGTTACTTTAGTGTTAAATAATGAGGTAGTACGTTGTTCCAAAATTGTTCTGAATTATGTAAACCATTTGCTAGATGCTGTTTGGACTTCACTTTTTGTTTAGAGCTGTTTGGTAAAGCAGTACTGTCTCTCTTCTCTGGCTTCCTGCTTTTGTTTTTATTTTGTAGAAGCTTATTACTGTAAGCTTTTCTTTTACCTTTTGCTTTTTCCTCTTCCTCTCCTTCTTCCTCCTCTCCTTCATCCTCTTCCTCCTCTGTCACAGCCCCTTCCTCCTCTTCTCCTTCTTCCCCCTCTCCCTCTTCCTCCTTTCCTTCTTTCCTCTCTCCCTCTTCCTCCTCCTCTCCTTCTTCCCGTCCTCCCTCTTCCTCTACACCTTCTTCCTCCTCTCCTTCTCCCTCCTCCTCTGCCTCTTCTTCCTCCTTTCCCTCTTCTTCTTCTTCCTCCTCTCCTCCTTCTTCTATTCCCTCTTCCTCCTCCCCCTCTTCTTCTACTCCCTCTTTTTCCTCTTCCTCTGTTTCCTCCTTTTCCTCCATTTCCTCTTCTTCCTCCTCTCCCTCTTTTTCCTCCTCTCCCTCTTCTTCTTCTTCTTCCAATGCCTCTTCTTCCTCATCTTCTTCATACCCCTCTTCTTCTTCTTCTTCTTCTTCTTCTCCTCCTCCTCCTTCTTCTTCTCCTCCTCCTACTTCTTCTTCTTCTTCTCTTAATCCCTCATTTTCTTCCACTCCTCCCTCTTCTTCATCCCCTTCCTCTTCGTCATTTTCCCACTCCTCTTCTTTGTTTTCATCTTCTTCCTCTTCCTCCCCTTCTGCTTCTGCCTCTACTCCTTTCTCTTCCTCCTCCTCTTCACCTTTTCTCTCCTCTCCCACTTCACCCTCCTCCTCTTCTTTGTTTTCATCTTCTTCCTCTTCCTCCCCTTCTGCTTCTGCCTCTACTCCTTTCTCTTCCTCCTCCTCTTCACCTTTTCTCTCCTCTCCCACTTCACACTCCTCCTCTTCTTCTTCTCCCACTCCACCCTCCCTCACCTCCTTAGTCCTTCTATTAGCATCTTCCTCTCCTTGTTCTTCTTTGCATAGCTCTTCTTCTTCCCTCCCTGCCAATGATTCTTCTAACTTCTCCTCTTCACCCTCTTCGTCTTCTTCATTCTCCCTGTCTTTGTCTTCTTCACCTTCCTTTTCATCTTCTCCTTCCTCTTCTGCCTCTATCTCTTTTTCTTCCTCCCTCTCGCTTTCTTCACCTCCTTCCTCACTCTCATCTCTTCCCTCACTTTTAACCTGTTCCTCCTTCCCCTCCTCAGTGTCTTCATCTTTTGCATTCTCCTCCCCCATATCCTCCTTTTCTCTCTCACTCAGCATTTCTTCTTCCTCCATCAACCCACCTTCCTCATCTCCTTGCCCTTTGCCATCTCTCTGATTAACCTCTTCATTCTCTTCTGCACCCTCACTCTCACTGTCTCTTTCAGCCTGTGATTCCTCTCTTTCATTTTCTTCCTCATTATCTTTTTCCTCTTCATCTTCATCGCTTTCTGCTGAAACCTCATCTCTTTCTTCTTTAACCTCACTCTCTTCTTCCTCCCCTAGTTCACCATCACTGTCAACTGTTTCATCTAGCTTTTCTTTTTCACTTTCACTCTTTTCACTGCCTTCACTCTCCTGCTTTTGATTAGATTCCTCCTCATTCCCATTTTCTAACTGCCTGTCTTCTTCAGATTTAGCTTCAGAATTTGTTTCTTCCTCATGCAGGCTTTTTATATCCGTCTCTTCTACATAATCTTTCTCTTTGTTTGTACCTTGCATCTCCTCAATCTCACTGTCTTCTTTTTCTATGTCCAAATCTTTCACTTTTTGTACTGTTTTCACTGGCTTCAGGACCTCTTGGCCTTCATAGTAGGCCTCTTCTTTTTCCCTTCTCTTAAGTATATATTTTGGAATATAATTATTACTTTCCTCAGTTGAAGAAGATGATGACATAGTTACAGCTATTTGTTTCAAAAAATGATCCTTTTTTTTAAACACTCTCTGCTCTTCACCTTCTTCTCTTCTCATGCATATTATTTCACATTTATCAGATTTTTCAGCAACATCCTTTATTTTGGTTTGACTTTCTATTGCTTCTTGACTTCCTTGCTTTTTAACAGGATTGTATTTTTGTACAATTAATGAATCAGTCTGAGGCTGATCCCTGGATGTAGAAGGAAGTACTTCTATTTTAAGGGACTGCTTAGATTTAACCGCTTTTGACTTTTTACTGGAAGAAGTTGTTTCTTCAGTCAGAATTTGTTTTTCAGTGGGAAGACTGTAAGTTACATCGTCTCTGACAAATTCAGGATCTTCCACATATTCTTTTTGCCTTTTAACTAATCTGCATTTGTCCCTAGTAATTTGTTGACCACCATTTTTTAAAGTACTAATACTTTGTGTACGCTCAGATTTACCTTTCATTGTACTTTTTTTGGCCACAGGCTTTCCTACAAAGGTATTACTTTTTTCTAAATCTTGTCCCAGTGACTCTGCGGGTGAAGACTGCTTTTGTAAAGAGCCAGAGTCTAATTTTGAGCCTTCTTTCAAGAAACCAGAATCCTTGTTTTTCAGCCCACCCTTACCATCTCTTTTCAGTTTCACATTTTTATTGTTCTTCTATTCCACATGAGAAGCAGAAAATTAAAAAGAAAGAAGGAAAGCATTAAGGACAAATGACAGCAGAACAAAAAGGTTAAGAAACGTCTGAACAAGAAAAGAAACAATTTGTGTGAGGGGACTAAATGATAGCATAAAAGGTAGAGCAGTTCACATGAAATGAATTTACAAATGCACATACTAGAAGAAAGTGTCAGTCTGTTGATGGTAAATGTACTACTACACCTTCTTCACTACCCAAGCACTCAAAAGTGAAAGCAGTAAGAACTGTGCAGCCAGTATAAGCTAAACTGTGCACCCATAAGCTAAAGCACATGCAATGCGTGAGGCTGTGCCAGCAGAAGGAAAGAACTACTAAGCTCTTTTACACCTTCCTCCACCTTGCCCCTCGGGAAATCTGATCCACTCACTGTTATGCTCTTTCTAACAGGTTTGAAAATCTGTTGTCTTTCTGCTTTAAATTTTACACTTAACAAACTCTGCATAAAAAAATTTTAAATATAAAATAAAATCATCATTAAATATACCAAAATGCTGAAATACGTGGATCAGTTTAGGAGTGAAACAGAAAAATAATACAAAATTATTGTCATTTCATAATTAAAACCAGTGTTATTGCTCCTTTAAATATTGCTCATGGTGAATATATTTGCTTACATTGTGTCCCAAAATTCAGTTAATACATTTCAGTATCAACAAACCAGTAGACATGCATCTTATCAGCTTAATCTACAAAGTTTATATGATAGTCTCTTGCTCCTTAAACTGGTGAGATATTATGTACTCTCATCTTAAACTATGCTGGATATAAGGAGCAATATGTGCCTGCACAAATTCTCTCTGACTTCAGTCAGCTTCTTAGAATTTTATCTCTTTGATATGCAGAAAATTAGGAAGAGGAGGCCTAACAAGTTTGTCCAGCTTTTTTAAAACTCAAAGCAGAACAATAAAGATCAAGGATAATACACGAATTATACATCTTTTAAACATCACTGTAAGTATAGTTATGTAAAATTAGTTACCTTTTGTTTTTGGAGTGGTGATAATTTTAAGGACTGGTCACTGGGATTCAATTCCATTGCGTGTGTCTGCAAAAAATAAGATCTCTATTAAAAAAAAGTAAATAAAACTATTAGGGAAAATAGCATCAAAGGCCAGTTCTACTAAAAAGAGTTGTTATATGAACATTTTAGTATTATTGCACAGTAAAGTTGAGACAAATCTGTATGATCACTGAACTCACCCATTTCACTTTCCCTCATTTACTGCTTATAAAAAGAATGGTGATGAGCTTAGATGTCAACATTTAAACTGTTTGTAGAGACTGAAAGCTACATGCCCTCTCCCAGAGGGTACAAGCACATTTTAGAGCCACCAGCCACTCACTGTGAAGCTGTGGCTACAAATATAACACCTTTTTCCCTTATCATCACAACAGTCAACTTAACACCCAGTTTAATACCACCACCTTGGAAGAACATGTTCAAAGAAACATTACATAGCAGAAATTTTCATTGGAATCTAATACCTTTATCTCTTCTTCATAAAGCAAAAAATCAAAAGGCAAGGCAACATAGGATACTACTAGGTGGGCAAGTACAGTGAGATTTTGGTCATCCCTTCTCATATACTCCAAAAGACAAAATGTTCTTTGCTGCTGTTCCTTAGCTTCTGGTTTTGCCCACACAGTGAACATGGACAGCTCTGCTTTCTGACCCCCAAGAACTTATACCATCAATATGATAGTAAAGGTTTTTCTCCTCTTGTTGTATTTGCCAGATGTATGTCACCACAGTTTAGAAAAACAGCTATGCCTTAACATATTACTTTCATTCAGATTTAAGAAAAGCAATCCTTCCTTCTATTTTGACAAGTTTGCCTGTCTTTTTTTTCAAATTTACTGTTTCATTTTGATAAATGTTTTAAAACTGATTGACAATGGGTACAAAAACAAAAGGGAGAACAAAGTCTAGCACATAGACTTAGTCTCACACACAAAAAGAAGCTTTACAAGGAGAGGAAAAAAGGACATCTAGAATGTGGGGCATATAAGGAAGCAGTCCGAGCAGCAAGAGACCTGGTGAGAAAAGCTAAAGCTCAGTTTGAATTAAATCTAGCCAGGGAGATTAAGGAGAATAGCAAAACCTTCTTCAGGTACATTAATGGTAAAAGGAAGAGTAGGGAAGCTGTGGGCCCCCTCAGGAGGGAAATGGGTGAGCTGGTTACAAGTGGCATGGAGAAGGCTGAGGTTCTCAATGACTTCTTTACCTCAGTCAACACCGGCAAGGTCTCCAACTACATTCCCGGAGTCACAGAAGACAATGGCAGGGTCTTGAAGGAAGAGCTGCCCATTGTAAGTGAAGATCAGGTTTGAGACCACCTGAGGAACCTGAAAGTGTATAAGTCCATGGGACACGATGGGATACACCCACAGGTACTGAGGGAGCTGGTGGATGAGGTTGCTAAACCCCTCTCTGTTATATTCCAAAAGTCATGGCAGTCTGGTGAAGTCCCCACTGACTGGAAAAGGGGAAACATAACCCCCATTTTCAAAAAGGGTAAGAAGGAAGAACCAGGGAACTATAGGCCAGTCAGTCTCACCTCTGTGCCTGGAAAGATCATGGAGCAGATCCTCCTGGAGGCACTGCTGAGACAGAATAATAACGAAGAGATGTTTGGGCATAGTCAACTTGGCTTCACTAAGGGCAAATCATGCCTGACAAACCTGATGACCTTCTATGAAAAGGTCACAACATCATCAGATGAGGGACAAGCAACTGATGTCATTTACCTGGACCTGAGCAAAGCCTCTGATGCTGTCCCCCACGACATCCTGGTCTCCAAGCTCTTAAAATACGGATTTGATGGATGGACGACACGGTGGATAAAGAACTGGCTTGAT
>NW_008627736.1:0-18528 GCF_000691845.1 Merops nubicus
TATATATATATATTTTATTTTTTTTTTAACATTAACAAGCTATCAGAATGACCTCTAACTTGTTTTTAGCTCAAGGCACCTAGAACTGTCCCAAAGAACTCAATGCTATTATCCAGGAGCTGGTTCTTGACATTGTAATAGGCAATTTGGGTGCACACTCTCCATTTTAGAGGGTAAGAGGAATTAGGTATCGATGGCTGAGTCATGAAAAGTGGTATAAAGGCTAAGGAATGTACCTTAGCCCTGTTGGACATACCAGCACAAGAAGAGTCGGGAAAAATGGGGATACAGCAAGGCATCAAACGTAGCAAACCTTGAACACACTTTAGCTTGAAATAAGCATTACTTCAGCTACATTATTTCCTGGACTGAGCAAAGATGTTTAATGTAGTACAGCACTGCTTCTCAGTTCTTGGTAGGCTCACCTGGGGATCACTAAGGCAGAGCTTCAACTGCTCAGCATAGGCTAAGTCTACAGGTGGGATTCACCTCACATGCCATGTGCCATGTAAAAGTTGATGGTGTAGAGCCAAACTACAGAGTCTTGTCTCAGAGAGAAAACCTAAGAGTTCTGTCATTACTTTAATCTCTCTGGAAGTCTACTTGACTCCAAAAAGAGAGTTCCAGCTCTCTCCCACCTCTTGTGCTGGCACATTCACTATCAACCCTTCCCTTCAGTGCAAAGGAGGGAAAGTTTTTAATTAAAGCTCATCAAAATGCCAGTGACTGAGCTGCTTTAGAGGAGCTAAAAATAGCTTCAGCTGACTATGCCACCACCTCTACACAAAGGAATTCCAAAGTGTCTCAGCGTTATAACGAGTGTTCTCTCAATGAAGGAATCCCTTTAAATGCCGGTTTTACAAGGGTGGTATGGCTGTGTCTGGATGGATTTTGTTCCATGTTCAAAAACAAACAAAAAGAAAAAGGGCATTTAGGTACATTAAACTTTGGAAACAGATGGTTCACTCTTGTTTGTTAATTATTAAAACCAAAGGTAACATTTTGGTTATTCTAAAGCTGCAGAAGTGTTTCTTCTCTCTCTTTTTTTTTAATTTTCTTGTTCATTTGTGTAATACTATTTCATATATAACCTGTTTTGTAGTCTCATTTCACTTTGAATTCCATGGTGATAAAATAGCAGCAGTCACCCCATCAGATGGCTGCTCTGCAAAGCGGAATAAAAGTCTGTGTTGAACATCCCTGCAGATGCTGGGACTAAATATGGATTCAGCAAGGCATGAAGCCTGGATACTGTTGCAAGTTGCTGTTTTCTGCCCTCCCTGAACTTTTCTGTTTCCTCTTTGGGACTATGAAATAGCTAGATGGGTCAGATCAAGTGTGAGGTAGGGAGGAGAACACGTAGGAAAAGCACGTTCAGCTATTCCAGGAACAAAGTCCAGGGCTCCAGAACTCCCTGGGAAGCCAGTTTCCTCATAACTATCTTCCAGATCTTAAGATTGTTTGGGGTTGTTTGAGGTGGTTGGGGGAAAGTCCTCCCCTTTATTCCCTCTGGCTATTTTCCAAGTCATGTTGCTACACTACGTCAACTGCCTGGATGTAATCCCTCAGCTGCCTTGTACAACACAGCAATTACAAAAAGAACCAGGAAAACAAAACCAAGTTCTCAGGAGCTAGCTGTGAAAAAAAGGCTAGCTGAGCCTACTTTGCTTGAACATCAGAGCTTTAAGTGCTTTTTCAAAATATACAGTGCCCATAAACATGTCTTTTGATGTCCCAAGCATCAAATGTTCCATTGGCTACATTGCAGCTATCCTGAGCAAGGGTTAAAACAACATGGAAGTCACCATCACTTCAGCCAACCAACTGGAATTCAGCACAAGAGTCCTATACAAGTTTATTTAGTATGATATAGAAGTCCCAAATCAAAGACAGAGTGGCCTTGGATTTGTTGTTATTTTAATCTCAATTCAGCCATTTTGCTGATTATTCCTGTTAGAACTGAGAACGTTGTTTCTGTAGTGTGGAAATATTTAAGTCATTTAGATGCCTAAATTCCACCAAATATCTCTATGGGCTCAAAACCAAATAAAAAACTATGGAAAACAATCTAAATTTAATAAGGTGCTTAAATATATATGGATAACTTTTTTTAAAAAATCTATTTATTAATACTTAATTCCTTTTAAATTGCTTTTAAAAAGTAAGAGGAGATAGCTGGACAGCACATCAGATACATTTGTGTCTCAGTCTATGGATGATTTTTTTTATTTGTTTAGATGTTAGATTAAAACCCCAGCTTTCCCAAATCATCTTCACTCCAGTGTGAACAGGAAATGTTCTCCTAATACCCTTCCTCAGGATCAAGTGTTCTACAGAAGTAGGAATCTTCTTGAAGATTTTGTTTCTGGAAAAATTTAGCTTAGAAAGGATCTTTGCAAGTCATTTGGAATTAGTGGATGAAGTTTCTTTTATATCAGGTACCTTGAGATGGGAGTGGTGGGTTAGGATGACAGAACTTTGCAGGGCAATGTCATAGCTGTCAACATTTGCTTGATTAGAAACATTTGATAATTTCTGTGTATTAAAATGGCTTATTTACTGAAGCCTGCTCTGCGTCAGTCACCACAATAACTCCCAAAGGATGAGGAACCCATCTTCAGAGCCCTCTACTGACACAGTCGTGCATTGTTCTGCTGTTTTACAGATACAGAAACTGAGGCACAGACTGTGGCCATAGCAAGCTGAAGGTTATAGACCTGTCATCAGATGTTAGAACCAGAAAACCTTTGAGTTCTGACCCCTATGTGATGATCACAAGAACATCCTTGCCTTTATTTACTAAATGATCCATCAAGAAATTAAAAATAAGAAAAAAGTAGGGTAAAAATATGAAGGGAATTGGATTTTGTTTCTAGCCAAATGATATCTGCATGGGTGGAATTGAAACAGCTTCAAAAAGCATAGGAAATATGCACCCATTCCTGTCCCCTTGCTAAGCAACCCACCAGGGACAGTGAATCCCCCATAGCTGAATCCCAGGGCTCGTGGGGATGATGAATCTTCTGTGGGCTGCTGCAGCCAGCACGGTGGAACCCAAAATCTTCCCTCTCTGCCCCTCTCCCAGTTGCATTTCCCTTTCTCCACCAACGGCTAGAGAAAAAAAAAACGATTGTCGTAGACGTGTATCAGAGATGCCAATCTCATTTTTTTTTTTTTAATTTTCTGTTTTTTCCTCTTTTTTTGGACGTTGCATCTGCAGAGGAGGGAGGGGGAGGACGCGGATTTGCAGCGGCGGGGGCAGCTGGAAGGAGGGGGGAAGAAGAGAAAATATTTCCTTTGGCAATTCTGTTTCGCTTTCGAAAAGGGACTACTTTCCTCACTCCTTATCCCTCCTGACAAGTACAGGCACTTTGGGCCCTAACTGGATGTGAACATTGTCAAAAGAAATTTGGGCTAAAGGGAGGCATCTGCAGTTCTGTTCCGATTGCGCTCGGTGCTGGAGCCACTTTTGCGAATGTGGCAGGGTGGCTGGTGGGCAGACACCAGTACAGATGGGAACTTCACATACTGTATGCATCATGACCAACTATAAAAACAGTCACAACGCATCAGTTTTTACCCGGCCAGTCTCCCTGGAACCTTCACTTTCAATTTCAATCTCGCTGACATCCACAGCTTACAGTGAGCTTTTATGTTTAAGCATCAGTACAGTACTAATGCAAGAGAAAAGGGGTGGCTGGGCTACCAGAGCAAGGAATTAAACCTCTGATCTCAGCCAGCCATTGGAAAGGAGGAGCAATTCAAGGGGAATTGTGTAACTGGATGTTATGGAAAAGTAGGGGGGAAAAGGAAGGGATGGGAGTAGGGAATTTTTTTTTGATGTAAGAACACACAGCAAGTCAGGGGGCTTCTGAAAAAAAAAAACAAACGTTGCAAGCAGGCACTCTCCCAAATTGTAATTTAATGCTTGGAATAATCCTATTGTGTCAGCTACTCACCGTCAAAGAATTGAGGATAAATATAACTTTAAAAAAAATAAAAAAAAAAAATAAGGGGATGGCAATTTGAACAGCTTAATGTTTCTTCAAAGGCTAAGTGATGGAAAGCAGCGCTGAAGTAAATTGACAACTCGGAATTAACTGGTTGCTGGCAGAGCTCAGGTAAAGGTTTGACGGTAACATGAGCTTTCCAAAGTGTTTCCAAACTGCAGTATTATGAAAAGGTAAATTATGTTTTGTATTCATGACTGAAAGCATTTTATTTTAAAGCCGGCGCTGCCGATGCTGTCAAGGTGGAGATTCTGGCTTTATGTACAGTGCCTCTAGCCCTGCGATGTGAGTGAGGCAACATGACAGCTTGTAATAAGTAATTTTTATACAGTTGCATTTATCACTCAAGTAGGCTTGGCAATATTAAACACAGACCTTAAAATGCTGCAGAAGAGGAAGGACAGGGGCTGGAGGCCATGTATATTGTGTGTGCGTGTGCTTGCCTGTGTGTGAGTGGTTGTAACTTCTTTCTTTTTTTTTTTTTTTTTTTTTTGTCTTTTCTTTCTCCAGGCCCGTTCCTGTTAATGTGGCACTTTTTAAGATATGCACCGAAATGCTTCCAAATTGTTAATACATCACTAAAAGGTTACAAATGAAATGACCCCGTTTAGCCCAAAGGATGTTGTTTTAGGCTTTAATGAATTAGACATTGCTACCATTTTCAGGCAAAAATCAATTGACTCAATTAACAAATTTGCACAAGTCCAAATATTTACAAAATAAAGGCCCAGAAACCATGTTCTTTGTTTCTGTTTCTCACTCCCTACCCTGTTTCTTCATTAAATCTTCATTTTCATGAAACTCTGAGGTATCAGCTCTTTCTCTGAGCTTGTGAAGGCCTAAGTGTTGATAACTTTCTTATTCTTTAGAGGAGGCTGCTCTTTTCTCTTGCAGCAGGTTTTCTTTCTTTGTCGTGAATAATTCAGGACAAGCTAAAAGAAATGGAGGATACCCATTCCTTCTCATGGAACAAATAAAAATATAGTCAAACCTAACCTTACCTCATTTGTGGAATGAGAAGGCCATTTATTTTATGGGATTGAAATGAGAAGGGAATTTTCTTTTATTCACAGGATTTATAGGAAGTGCAGCTTGAGTCTGAACCAAGAGCAACTGAAAATCTCCAAGCCAAATGGCAGACTCTTAAACCTTCTGAAGCACAGTCCTGACATATGGTCTGATTTCCTCTTGTGTTGTAAGGAGTTACAAAGCTAGGTGGATGCCAGTGATCTCAGCCATTTCACACTGAAATAACACCAGATTGAAAGCAAGATAAAATTGAGAAAAGACGAGTCTCTCTTATTATTCATATGACCCAGTTGAGAAAATTATGCATTTGCACTGGGAGGTATGTGTAACTCGGGCACTGTGGCTGCCTCAGGACATTGGCTGTATGGGGAGATGAGGACTTGCATCTCTGTAGCTGGGTGTCTAGTCTATCAGACAGATGAAAGAAGGAGCAGAGTGTTTTGCATCTTCCATTTGCTTATTTCATGCATCTCTGCCATCCATAAATGAGTTAAACTTTATTCATTTACCTGTCTAACCCACACTGGTCTGAAGATGACATTCCAGGACCTCTTGGTCATTGGAACTTCCCAGGACAGCAACTGAAGGTGGCATTGACTTCCTAATCCTTGCCAGAATGTGAGTCTTCAACTCAGTAAAGGTTGGTCTCATCTCCAGTTAAGAGATAGTGCCACTTATACAAGGGTGGCACTTGTCTTTGCAGTAGTCCTGATTCATGAATATCAACAAAATATACAAAGAGAAAATAAAAATACAAGAGTCAACATGTGGTATAGGTTTTGTAAACAAGTCAATAAACGAGCAAAAGAAAATAGATCATCCATACAATAAGTCTCCACAGCCAGACTGCTTCTGAGCTTTAAGGTTTGTTTAGTATCGTGGAGTTACATTAATAAGTTAATAATTAATCAACTTTGTAAATGCAGCGTACACCAACGAAGAAATTTTTAGCACATTCCTGGCTTTTTTGAAGAAGTTATTTTAAATAATTGGTCAGTGTAATGCATCATCTGAGAAGACAAGTAAGTTCAAGACTTTTCATCATACTACTCATACTGCAGGCATATTAGTTCCTAAATTTGTAAAGGATTTTTCCTGGGGCATCTGCAAATTATCTTTCCCTCATGGAAAAGATAATTTACCTATCAGGAGCATCACATGACTGTATATGTACAGACTGTGGAGGACCACGTTTTAGAATAGGTCCTGCAGAAGTATACGGAACTTTTAATTGTTATGTTTGGAAGTGGTCACAAAACATGTAACAATTCCTGTTTTCCAGTATCTTTTCTAAGTCTGATAGCTGTGAGCTGACAAAACATATCCGCCTTAACTTTTGATCAAGAAACTTTTGGCCTGACTTGGCTGAAAAATTAGTGTCATAGGTTCATTCTTCAGCCAATCCCTGTTGGCCTTGTTACTTCAGGGTAATAGTTGGTCTACAGTGTATGAGAGAAAACAACAAAGTCTTGAGTATCCTTCTAGCTTGTTTTTTTAGATCCTGCACTGGCTGATGTCATAAAAGTGTCTGGAAACCAAAGAACTCTGGAAAACAGAAAGCTTTTACTGATACTCAAGGTATTGCTGCACTGTGTCAACTGCTTCAGTTAGTTGGTCAAACAAATCCATTCTTATCCTAGAATCATCATTTTAAGACTACCTCAATTCCTCTGTCCTACTGTTAGAATATCTCAAGCAAAGTATACCTCACACAGATTGTTGTATCTTGTGGATTTATTGCACAACATGTTAATAAGCTGTGAGGGTTGTTGAAATAACCCTTTTTGCTTACAAAAAGCATCATGCTGGACATAAATTTTTATACCACAAACATAAAATAGATTGTTTTTCCTTGATTCCATGGACTATATCCATAATTTGAGCTCATAAAATTATGCAAGATATTCCTATTGATTGTGTGTCGTCATGTTGCATCTTGGTGTCCTACTAATACATGCAGTGATCATTACCAATATGTCCAGTGATTTAATATTACTTAAATACTCTATGCAGTTTGTATTCCAGAAAAAATCATGCACCTGTCCTTGTAGAAGTGTCTGCACACTTGGAGGATGGCATCTGCCCAGACAACAAATACAGCACTCAGCTAATTAGACTATTGTAATAAATGAATTTTAAAAAAACGTGTATTGGTAATCAAGTGCAGAAAAACCTGCAACCCACCCATTGGAATATTGTTCAGCTCTCCATATTGTAGATACCTGCAGTGAAAATATCTCCAAATCAGCTAGGTATGTAGAATTTTCTATATTCAAGGAGAAAAAGGTCATATTGAGAGTAAAGTTCACTTGATTAGAATTTAATGATGAATTTTATTGAATCTAGACACTAACTTTTTCTCTCCTTTTATTTGCTAGATGACTAAAGAGAGTTAGACTTTATGTAGATCTGCAATATAGACCTCTACATTTGGAAACATGAATCCAATCCATTCTAGTTCATAGCTTTAGTGAATTGCATGGAGATGAATTTTGTGAAGAATGAATCATGGCTAAAGAAATCACAAGATTTAAAATTACTTTCTCAAGGGTACACAACAGGATGAGGGCCCAAAGATCACAAAGCTGGCTTGACCACTAGTTCTTTTGCTGTAACCACCAGACAGTTCATTTTTCCTGTGTTCAAAGATTGAAACAAAGACACTTTCATCATCACCAGACTCCTTTAAAATCTTTGCTATAAAATATACAATCATGTTACGCTAGCTGAGGGAGATCATTTTGTTATTAGAAGACTTGGTTCAGTACTTGAAAAATTGTGGAAAATTTTCCTTACTGGGTTCCTGAGTCAGATAATTTAATGTAGGTGTAGTTTAGGTGCAAATCTGTGTTGCTGTCTGAACTTCCGCTATAGACAACAGAAATTAAGACTTGACTAAGGTACCTGACTCTGAGTTCAAACATCTGACCTGAGCTTAGGCATTGTTTGCACCATTTTAGGTATTCTATGGTAGAAATACATTTCATAGTTTTACAGGATCTGGCACAGACAGAAGCCACTGGAGAACTTCAGAACTCCTGTATTAGGGATAACCTTGCCATCCCAAGCCACATCAGATGCCCATGTTTAGGCAAGTGAATCAGGCTCAACCAATGTAGTTAATGGAGTCTAAAGGAGATGTTAGCTCAGCTTTAAGTAGCCACGTTTGGAAAACTGAATAGCTCTAGATGCCCTAGGGAATCTGAGGTATCTACACTGGGCTGGCAGATATGCACAGGTTCATGCTGTCCTTCTGAGCTAGCAGTCTGTGCCCAGGTGTAACACCCACAGGCACCTCAAAAAGCACTAGAGATCTTTGTACAGGCAACTAAAACATACCAAAAGGGTGGACTTCACTTGCCTAAACACATGTATTTAGAATTCAGAATAGTAGACTATCCCTTTAGGTGATTTGAAGTACCCTCCTCAACCAGCAACCAGTTCTGGATGTCCTGAATGCAATAACACATGTCAAGTGGTATCAGGCACACAGATAACAGTCCTGGTCTTAGCTGCAGGTATCTATAGGAAGTAAAATATTTACTTGCTTTAGCTGGTGAGGCCCTCAAACACTGTACATTGGTACAAATGAATTTGTGGTGAAAAAGTGAAAACCTAAGAGGTATTCTGTTACTATAGTGGATGTATAATGATCAAGAATAAGGCAAATAAAGTCTCATATATATAATCTAGACTCAAGGAATGCCTGTGTAGGCTACGTGTGCAGCTCATGCATTCGTGTTTAAGTAGTTTTACTGAGAGAACAAAGGATGTTCCTGGACATTCTCATTACATTACAAAGCTGGCCTTCCAAGAATAATATGCCTGAGAATAAAACAATAATTATAAAACCACAAATGAAATCAAAGCAATGCTGCTGAAACCCTTAAGCACCGCAGGTTTACGAGGTATGTAAATATAGCAGCTTGGGTAAAGATGTAAACTATTACACTGCACCCTTTAAAATCTTAAACTTCAGAAGCCAGTATAACTGCATTAGACTGAAAATTTTGATAGATAAATACAGGATCTCTGGTAAAAAATTGCTGTTTCTTTTCTTTTAAGGCTGTGTGAATACATGCAAGCTCAAATTAAGGAGAGCAGAAAACCAACTGCACGCTAGAGATGAGCAGGCTGCTTAAAGCTGCCACATACTCGGTGAAGCTTTAAAAAAAGAAGAAAACAGCTTGAGGCCTTTTTTCCTTCTTCCTCTAAACTGTGACATCATTGTACATGACACAACACCTTGGAAGAAACCATATGGGGAAATGCAGGCATGTTGCTAACTAAATGTGAGCTCCTTCACAATGAAAAAATCTCATTGCTGGCCAAATCCTGGATGGTCTCATAAAACCCACAGCTTATACAGTGGAACTGACAGTTCTAATTCAAGGACATTTTTCATATCTAATGCTCTTTCTATACAGTATTTAGAAAGGCATACCAGGAATATAGTGCTGCTTTTCATTCAGATCTAATCAGAAAGAATTGATTCACACTCAACACCATAAAACACACACGATATTCTGATAGGGGTTTTTGCTTGACTTATTACAAGACTAATCTTTAGATCTCTAAGCTCATTAGTCAATGTTAGGTTTTTGACTGATTTAAGGAATGCATATACCTTTCCTCTGTCTTCAATGTCTCTTTATATTGGTCTTTTTATGTCTTTCACTCATTCTCTGTTTTGCTAAATGTTGACCTTAATGCAGTTTTGGATTAGAAGTTGGATCTAAGAGTTCTGGTTTTATATTTTCGTTATAGTCATTACCAGTAACACTAACAACACTAGTAGTAGTAACAGCAGCAGCAATAACAGTAGTGTAGAAGTAGTAATCACAGTGAATATAATCAAATAAACTGTAAAAAGCCCACTGATTTTTTTTGGGGGGGCTGCCTAGGATGTTTAGTGATTATATTTGAGGACATTAATTTCTGCAGTGCAAAGAACAAAACCTCTTTGCTTTGAGTATTCATGATAAATAATCACATTCACTTACACAGCAACCAGTTCCAAATTTGTCTTAAGTGGCTTCAGAAGAAGAAGAGAACCTGACAGCTTTAGATTGTGTTTATAGATGAGAAAAGGGTAAAATTAAAATCAGGAAGCTGCCTGAACAAGTATGCATTTGTGCATTAAAAATCATGAGAACTGTAGTTAAAAGTTAAAAGAACTTCCCATGGAGCACAACATTTGAGTTCCTGTGAGTATTAATGGGTTGGGAATCAGGAATTTCTTAGAGTTCCACTATGAGATATCCCATCTTTTTTTTTTTAAGTCCTTAAGCTGAAAAAGAGGTTGAACCCCATTTCAGAAAATGTTCACATTCAGCTTCTCTGAAATACCACAAAAACTCATGTATATCATTAAAACTACTTAGATAAAGTTAGGCATTTTATTTTTTCCCATAGTTAGAGACTAAAATCTATACTTAATTTTAATGATCTGTCTTATGAAAATGACTCATGAAAGCACTTAATCATATCCTTGATTTTCATTTAAGTCTGTGACTAAATTCCACAGAAATTAGTAAAATTTAAGCTTGCCTTTAGGATTTAGTGTGAGCTTAAATGTATTTCTTGGTTAGATACTGTGTTCTGAATGATTTTTCATGGGCTTTGATGGTTTGGGATCTAGATGAAAGATACTGCTATTTCACTTTGCTATTTGACCACGAACCAAGGCACAGGGAAAAAAAAAGAAAAAAGAAATCAACTGAACACTTCCAAGACCAAAGAGTATGTGGGTTCTCTAAAAATGTGGCATGATGGATCCAGATTATTGGGTTTTGAGCAGAATATTTTTTTCTTTACTTATTTAGCTTTCTTCATGCAAAACATTATGTCTACTCTCCCTCATGTAAACCTGATGTATCCAGGCTAACACAGCTTCAGTAACTATAGGCCAACTACATCTCTGGGGTAAATGCATTGCCTGGAGGGATATATTTGATTCATAATGGCTACAGCTGAATTATAGTGAGTGCCAGAGTGTTATTTATGGTATATCTGAAAGTTCATTGAAATTATTGAGATGCATGTCCCTCAAAGGATAGAAGTACAACACAGGTTAGATTTCTGTGACCAAGCCCAGGTGAGCAATCCATGAGCTTTGCCTTAAAACATAGGTCCCTCAACTTTCACCAGTCATTTCCTGTGGATGTTCAAAGACCTTGTCTAGAGCCTGTACAGGGAATTTACTCTGTAACCCATTCCTCTTTAGCTGGGTTGTGCATCCAAGGATATTTGAGATTTACAAACCAGGCAACAGCAGATCTATATCCCTGATGTTGTGAGCAAGCTATCTGCAAACCAATCAGAGCACATCACCAGGAAATAGAAAGCCTGGCATTGTCAAAACTATTCTTACACTTCCTAGAAGTGTGGTGTTTATATAGACACCTTTGGGCTCTCACTCTATGCACTATGGGCATGGAAGGGAGTGAAGAAGTGGAGAAAACAGGAGGAGAAAAAATTACAAGAAATGATGGATTCTCCATCATCTGTGAAAAAGGAGGTGCAAAAACTCTGGGACCAGGAAAGGAAAAAAAATAAAGTTATCATAATTCAAGTGTTTAGCCTACAGAGAGAAATCTCATCTTCCTTTCAGATAAAGGATAATCTATGAGAAAACAGTGACTAAATCTAACAACCATTGGGAAATCCTGTGAAAACTGAATGATAGGAACAGAAAGCTTTCTTGCAGTTAGAGGTATTATTAAAGAAAATAATTTTTAAAAATTAAAATGTTTTTCTCTGAAAATTACGAAGTAAAAATTTTAAATTTTTATTTAAATTGTATCTTTTTTTGGTTCTTCCATCTTCTTATACATTTTCTCCAGTAGCTGTTAACATTTATACCACGATTAAAAGCCCATACCTTAAAATGAAGTTGGAAATTAAGGTTTTTGAATTAGTTAATTAATATTTTTCCTTCCCTGCCATGTCTTCTACAGACAAGCAAATGTTTTTCAAAGTAGTATGTTGTTATCTTAACTCAGAGGCTTTCTGAATTGGTAAAATATTAAGTTGTCCAGTTTCCCCTGGTCTGTCCAGCTGCAAGATGAAATCTGAAACACCAGTCTACCCACTGTTAGGACTGTCATTACCATCACAACGTAAAGTTAGATGTGCAATCAGAAAATGGGATTACGCCAGGCTTAATGTCTGACAGTCATTATCTGTGAAAGTTTAGAAATGAAAAGACAAGAAATGTGTTAGAATGAAAATTACAGATACAGAGCAGCCAAATCACTCCGCTGATATTGCTTCATTTTGAATGTCAGACACAGTACATTTGCAAAGGATATAACAGGGAGACATCCACACTATATTGTCAGATAATGGGTCTTTGAAGAGGAAGAATTTCCAAAATGAAAGCTGAAACTAGGATTCCTATATCTGTACTCAGGCATTTATTAAAATAGTCTGAATTTCATAAGAGCATAGATCTAAAAGGGATCCTGCTCGCAGATCAACAGCTCTTTCTCCTTCTCTGGTAGTGTATCACATCATCTAACAACTTTTATAAACAGGTCATGCACTTAAATATAAGATTTTCAGCCTCTTTTGCTCCTGTTGGGGGGAAGTTGTTCTAGAACTTAATTTCTCTGCTAGTTAGAAACCTACTGCTGATTCCCAGTGCACTTGTATTTATATGGATAAGAATTAAGCACATAATTCTTCACATTAGAGTCCAAAAAGGCTGTTGAAAGGCTGTTTTTAAGAGAGAAAAAGATCACATTTAGAGACAGACATAAGAACCTGAAGCCCTAGGGGTATATTTTCAAAATGGTTAAACACATACCTCTTCTGAGGGGTTATGGGCATGTGACAAGCTGGAGAAAAGTGCCATGTATTGTAGGGACTTAGTAGCTCAAATCTGCTTTAACTTGGGCATTTCTGCATTGTGCTCTGCTGTATAATGCAGAATATTTTTTATTATTATAGGTGAAATATTAATATAAAATGCTTAATATTAATATAAATTTTTCAAGCCATAAATTAGAATCTCAGTTCATTTTGGTTAACTGGAAGATCTTCACTGCAAGTTGTGGCTTTTGAAAAAATCCTCATCTTCTTGACTTCTAACTTTCCCCCCTTTTCCTTGCAAAGAGCTGCCAAATAAAATAGTAGAATGTGTAACGTGAACTAATTCCAGCCACTTGTCTTTGAGAGGGTTAATGTTACTTTCTTTTTTCTTCCTTGCTTTGCTTTTACCCTGCGCTGACTAAAAAGAACACCCAGGTTCAATGAGTGACAAATCATTACAGACCGTACAGTGTAATTAAAAAGCACAGCCATTGATCAGCTATGAGCTAAACCTGAGACAAAAAAGTGAGAGACCCAGAATAGCTGGCAAAACTTCTCATTGAATCTGTCTGAAATGGAAGATGTTCTCCCTGGAGGCATGGAGCGTGGCCCATTGTGCATTTCCATTAGAGATACATACTGACTCAGAGCATGCCATTGATGTTGGCCTATTTATGAAAGGCTGTTGAAAGAGGTTTCAGAGTTAATTGAAAAGAGCTGTTTCTGAAGTAAGGTAACTTCAAACAACACAGCTCTGAAATGTGTTTTAATGCACTGGAAATCAGTGAATTTTCCATAGTGCACATGAAATAAAAATGGATGGCATGAACGGAAAGATGCATTGCTACATGGTGGGATTTCTATTATTATTATTATTATTATTATCACTATCGATAATTATTATAACTATAATTGCTCAATGGACATTGATAAAACAGCTTCACTCTTGATTTATTAGAGGACCACCTTCTAGTGTCTGTCAAAATTTTCATTGTATGTCTTCATTTCACACATTTATAACACAGGCTGCCTGCAAAAACTGTCAGATCTGTGCCATTGCAAACTGAAGGAAAAGTTCTTTCAGTTGTCAAGTAGAAGTAAATTCCAAGGCCCTCTTTTATGAATGAGTGTCATGTTTAAAATGTGTTTATTCTTAATGATATTTCCATTTAAAAATTAAAGCATGTGCCTAAATTCAGACATGTGCATATTCAGGCATTTGTTTAGTCTCTGCCCTGAGCTGAGGTCTTGCACATAAGTTTGTATTTAAGCTCATGCTTAAATAAAAGCCTTTTCAGCAAAACATAGGCCTGAATTTCATAAATACAAATAGTAGCTGAGTATATGTTTAAATCTCAGCTTGTGATTAAATACCTCTCTTAGCTGAAAACAACAAACTTGTAAATTATTTTTTAAAGCTTGGCAATGTTCAGTAAAATGAATTGAAGAATGACTGAAAAGAATCTAATGCTTCTCTCAGGAATTTAGAGTTAGCAAGAAGGAAGGTAACTCCTTGCCCTTGGATGAAGTGAATTTAGACAAGTATACAGTATTTGGGTAGAAAGGAATAAAATCAGATTGTGAGATCCTTCCTCAGGCTGTTTAATACCTGATATCTTGAGAAAGCTCCTAAACCCCAGTGAATTGCAGGGGAAAGGTGAGAGTAAAGGAATCCAGCACTCGGTATAACACAACCAATAATCAAACAACTTCTGACACAGAGCTTGAAAGATGAGTATTTTACATTTCCATTCTACTCCTAATGCTCTAAGTAATTCACAAGTTCTGTTGAAAACCTCACATGTTCCATTAAAAGAGATGACCTCACTGACATTAATTAACTTAATCTCACAAAACTCGTTTAAGTAAGGAAGAGCTATTGTCCCCATTTTTAAATAAGGAATGAAATACAAGAGTAGTAGTGACTTAATACAAAAGCTACCAAAATCAGGAGAAATATTTAAAACACAGTCTTGTACTGTAATACATTCATCACTTTATCTTCCGATAGCCCTGATGTTCTCAAACCTTCTCCTCCCAAAATCAATATCTTATCTAAAAAAAAGTCAACATTGTCTTATTTCTTTAACAATATTTTTTAAGTTTTAAGGCTGCTGAGTGGAAAAAAAAATAAAACAAAACAAACAAAAAAAAAAAAGTAAAAACCGAAATACACCTCTAGGGCACAAGACGAAAATCCAGAACAAGGTAAAACCGGAAAACTTGACTGAGTTCTAAATAAATAGAAATCTAATTTTGTAGGGCTTTCATAACATTTTGGCATCTGCACTGATTTTTTTTAAAAATTTGTGGCTGATAATCATGGATTAATGTCCTTAACTTTGAAGTTACTGTGGGTGCTCATACGTAGATTAAGAATGTGCTACTTGTTCTGCAGAAGTGAAAACAGGCCATCAAAGAAGAAAAGTGATGAGAGCTATGGTTGGAATCTGAACTGAAGGACCACATGACTCCTTACTTAGGTAGCTAAATAAACAGTCTGAATTTTCTGATGCATTAAATATTGAGTAAAGAGATTTAATTTTTCTGACACTCCAACATCTATACCTGGAATAGAGAAAATTAGGCACTGAAGTGGAGATGACTAACAGTTAATATGTATACTTAGTGCAGAGAAAGAAAGAGGAGATACTGGAGGAAAAAGGAAAAACAGAAGGGACAGCATGAATTTCTGTGCCCAAGACACACATTGTAGAATTAAAGTTAAATTTCACAGGGAAAGTAGGATTCAGAGTCTGAGAGTTTTTCTTCATGTGTTGGCAAATGCATTTGTTTGAGAAAAGGGACATTTGGGACATCCAGATGTAGAGCTTTATCCTACACTTCCCCTCTTCAGGAAGAGTGTTTTAATCACACACACACACAAAAAAAAGATGGAATTGAATTGCTTCTTGGCGTTTCAGTCAAAGCCAACAGTTGAGACTGTGCTATAAATAATAAGAAAAAAACACACTGAATGGAGGCCTTAGAACCATAGGGTAATATTTGCTGTAATATTTAACTTTTCTGTAATGGCAGAATGAGGTTTTGAGGATGTCATCCCAAAAACTCCTAAAGAACAGTTCAGAGCAATGACAATCTCAAGGTTAGAAACCTTGATGTCCAGCTTCATAAAGTTCTCATCAAGGTATTGCAGCGTTGCAAAGGAGGTAGATGGTAGCAATCTGAAATGAACTATGCTTTCTCAGAGTTTAACTTCGGGAAAAAATTCAGACTGAATGTCACCTAGTCATTTAATTGAATCAGAAATTAATTCCCTAGGGTCAGCTGAGATCGAAACATAAACCTGACTATAATCAGCATAACAATGTTAGCTAAAATTATGCCTCTGACTGATAGCACCTAATAGAAGTGTAGGGCAAAGCTTCCCTAAAGAGATATTAGAAAAATGTGCTGCCTTTTCTATAGCCTTTGATATTGGGCAAGATGTTGTTTGCATATTTCAATGTGAACTGTGAGATCATCTGATTTTCATACAAGCACCTGTCTCTAACCTTCAGATTTCATTATCCTTATTGAGCAAACCAAAAATATCAACCAAACAATTTTTAAGAATATAAAGATGGAAACTACACTACACTGTTGTTCCTTAGTGTGGAAATGTATGACATTATGTTTGTCTTCAAAGATGGTGGCCTTATTGAAAGACAGGAGAGAGATTCTGTGTTATAATATTTATATAATCATCTGGCTTTTCCACCTTCTCTTGGAACTTCTGGTCATGGCCAGACACAGAGGACACAACAAGGGTATGTCAGCAGACTTCTGACCTCTCAACTGGAGTCAATTTGAAAATAAAACCAATAAGATAATAGAAATTAAGTTCTTAGGACTGTCTAACTTAGAAAGATTGTATGGAAGAAGATACGAGTACTTCAGTAAGGTGTTATAATGCTTCAAAAAAGGTTGCTCTAAACATCCTGGCCTGGACATAAAACTAGTAAAATCACACTAGATCTAAAGCAGTGTGTTTGTAAGAGTGTTCTGAGTCCTTCACATAAAGCAGAGAGAGGAAGAAGAAAAGAATGTTTATAGATACCTTGGTTAAAAAAAAAATGAATCAATATGGGAGGATATGAACTTACATCAGTTTTCAACAATGATAACATCATAGAAGAACTGGTCAAACAAAGTCATTTTTGAATGAGTTATGAATAATGAAGTGTTGAAAAAAAATTAACAAAAACTGTCAAAATACAATTCATTGAGCTTATATCTGAAACATGTCAGATTTTGTAGAATTTAATAAAATCTGGAGCAGAACTGTGAGGAAACTATTTCTGTTCTTGTCTGTGCTGAGGATTCTGGAACCTGGAGAGCTGATACATAGTAAAATTTGTATTTACTGTAGCTTGTAGGCCTCCAACTTTTATCTAACAGTACATCTGCCTCAACCCATCTACAAGAAACTGAATCAGTCTTTGGAGGTCTACTCAAAAGAGTGGTACTCAGTGGAGACCTACTGCAGTTAAA
This sequence comes from Merops nubicus, assembly GCF_000691845.1. Taxonomy (NCBI): domain Eukaryota; kingdom Metazoa; phylum Chordata; class Aves; order Coraciiformes; family Meropidae; genus Merops; species Merops nubicus. The sequence continues at coordinate 17,349 of NW_008627736.1, forward strand.
CCCAGACTGAAGTGGTCAACTTGATCAGCTGCCTAAACTTTGGTCCTTAGTACAATTTAAGATGCACTAGAGCATATTTAAGACCTATATTTAGACCTATATTTAAGCCACACAATGGAGCAATTGCATATTTGATGAAATGGCTTAATCTTCAGGTGGAATCCCACCTTTGTTTCCTCTTGTCTTTAGTAAAAATCTCAAAGAAGATATTGCTATCTAATGCACTGTAATAGTTTTGCTGAATAATTCTGATGCACTCCAGGAATAAGGAGAATTCTCATCAGTAGTTAAATGACTTAATTTTATTTCCCCCATAAATTATTCTGATGAGATTTTTCAAAACATTTAGAAAATAATTTAAAAATTTCCACTTAATTTCAAATATCTCAGGAAAGGTAACTACAGAGTTTTGTTTAACTATAGTTAAAATGCAGATTTTGAGGTAGACTTCAAGTCTGTACTAGCAGCTATAAATTGTACCTTAATGAATTTTATTTTCCAGATCCTACTGCCTTGTAAAAATATTAAATGTCAATAAATATATTTGTAATTACATTTACCAATAAATTATAAGTTTATATATTTATAAATAAATTGTAAATAAATAATGCTATATAATAACATACTTATAAATGAGTAAAGCAGTTAATAGCAAATGTGGTTCATGCAAGCTATCTTTTTTTTTTGTTTTTTGTCTTTTACATTTAAATAAAGATCTTTAAATTTGCTTTAAGTAAGCTTTAAGATATGTACATGTAAAGACAAGTACTTAGTATCTGTAGATGTTATGTCAGGGCATAAACTCATTTTTTTAACATCATATCATTCTCCATCTGTTTTCTGAAGAAAGGAAAGACAGTGTGCAAAGCATAAATCTCTGTTGATAAAAATACAGCTAAAGCTTTATCTGCATATTGCTCAACAGGATATTTCTTTAGTATTTCTCTGCTAAAAGACCCATTTACCAAAAGCTTGGGGATGCTCCATGCAGGTAGACTTCTGTGGTGCTCAGCAGCATCAGAGCCTGGCTCAAAACTAGTCTTGCAAAGTCTTTCTTCCTTGGAGACACAAAGCTTTCAGGAGTCTCGACTGTGACCTTCCTTTACCAAACCTTTCCAATTCTGAAGATATTTTAGATGTTTCACCTGAGATAAACCCTCCTCTGCTGGTGCCTTTCTTT
>NW_008627736.1:18559-34128 GCF_000691845.1 Merops nubicus
CCTATTGGCAACAGAAGTGACTAAGGAGATTAGTTTAGGCTAGACTCAGAACTGTTTTGCAGTACTCTGGATATTTATTGAAGTGTTTGAATCGCTAATTTATTCTATCAAATGCTTTGTTATGGTGAAATCATATTAATTTTGCATATGTACAAAGGTACGTTTTATTCTCCAGATGTGAGCAACCTGATTGAATGAGCCCTGATTTGAGCAGGTTGGGATAGATGATCTCCAGAGGCAGCTTCTGATCAAAATAATTTTGTGATTGTATTCAATAAATTAGTTTAACCCTGAAGTTCACCTTTATTTGTTGCTTTGGCTATGTATTCTGTTGGGGAGATACATTAAAATGAAACCTTCAATAAGAACATCAGATAGACTGTCCCATTTGATTTCAGAGACACGACCATTCACACCAGCAATATGACTTTTGAAAAATAATTATCCATGTAGAAACCAGAATTGCTGTAAACTGAGAAATACACCTGAAATAGAGAACAGATTTAAATACATACTGAAAATTAATCCATGTAAATAACAACAAAATCTCTTATGTTATTGCAGAAAAATGATTATCAGCTAGCACTGGATTTGTGGAAAAAGTGCAATGTTTTAAGAGAATTTTCTGAACACCAGAGAAGGGTAAAATATGTATAAATTGGCTTCATAAATAATGATTGCTTTTCTATGCATATATGTGCCTTTATGTGTCAATTCACTGGGCCACATTATGTTACACAAACAGAAACACTAATGTTTGTCTCTGGTTAACTATAATTTTCCTTCAGCTGTTAAATTTCTGTAAAATTATCCATTGCTTTATCCTCTAGCCCAAAGTATTCATCACAATTTCTTTCAGAACAACTGCCAAGTTTATCAGTGCTTCTGTTTCAGAGCAGTAGGTCAGCAATGTATTATTCTCTTTCTCCATCCATCAAGCCAACTCATTTTGATGTCAGAGTAGGAAAGTCAGCTGAATTAAATAAGAACAATATGTTAAATATAACTTTCCTCCCTACAAGATGACTTTTAGAAACACACCCTAACTGCTATTTTCTTTTATCTGTGACTTATGGATTCAAACAAGGCAGGAGTTCAGGAACAGCCAACTACAGTCAAAATTTCCTTTTCTTTAATTTTTCTTCTTTTTTTTTTACCTTAAAGCTGTTAATTGCCTTTATGAAAAGCTTCTATATATAACTAGAGAGAAAAGAGAAATTAAGGAGAGATACAAGATTCTCATCTAGTGTAAACTGACTTAATTCCACTCACCTTGCCAGAAATCACTTCTTTCCTTCTTCATGTAGTTTAATCTACATCTAGAGCCAATGTAAAGTAAAAGTATATTCAAGGTGCTTGAGAGCTCAGGCACCTACAGTTCAGAGTCCAGATTGTTATAATGAGTGAAATGATCAAGATATAATGAAAAATAGCATCCATGTCTTCACCTAAGGTAAGATCCAAATATAGAGTAAGTTATGAAAAAAAGGAATATACTCCTACAAAATTACCAAATCAGTCTATTCTGAGAAAGGTTTCACACGAGCACTTCTGAGACACACAGACAAAACAGTGTACAACTCAAAAGTCAGTTCTGCAGGGAACTCAAGTTCATGTTGTATTTCTCAGCCTGAATGCTCTCAGTGGCGTGGTCAAACAATAATGTGCAGTCTTCGACCTTCATGACAAATGGGAAGCTCAAATGAGGACTTAGTTGGGTGTCTTTAGTAGTATAACTCAAGCCAGGTTAAATGGAGACATAACTCTTTCAAGCAAGAATTATACTCTGACTGGGGCACAAGAGGTTACTCTTGTCACAGGCCATTTACAAGACCAGTCACAAGTCACCTTTCCACTTGGGTAATTCTCTGTAGGGTGTCCCAAAGTCAAACCGAAACCCTGATTTTCAGTCCTGAAAAGTGCTGAGGCTGAAAGTACTCTGCATTACAGGAAATCCCAAAATTCTGGTTCACTGACTTACCTCCAGCACATCATAAGAGTACAGAAATAGAAGGAAGGCTTATATCTAGCATGTTCCTGTCATGTCCTTTTCATAGAATCGTAGGATGGCTTAGGTTGGAAGAGACCATAGAGATCATCTAATCCAACCTCCCTGCCATGGGCAGGGATGCCTCTCAACTAGATTAGGTAGCTCAAGGCGTCATCCAACCTGGCCTTAAAGACCTCCAGGGAGGGGGGATCCACAACCTCTCTGGGCAATCTATCCTTGCCACCCTCATTTTGAAGAACTTCTTAAGGTCTAGTCTAAACCTAGTCTTCAGTTTAAAACCATTTCCCCTTTTTCTGTTGTTGGACACTCTTGTGAAAAGTCCCTCTCCAGCCTTCCTGTAGGTTCCCTTCAGGCACTGGCAGGCAGTGATAAGGTTCCCCTGGAGTATTCTCTTCTCCAGGCTGAACAATCCCAGTGCCTTCAGCCTATCCTCATAGCAGAGATGCTCCAGCCTCTGGATCATCCTTTTGGCCTCCTCTGGACTCATTCCAACAGATCTATGTCCCTTTTATGGTGGGAAAACCAGAACTGGATGAAGTATTCGAGGTCATCAAGTCCCTTCATAGAAATAGTGAGATTTTTTTCTCATACTTTTCCTTACAAGTGTTCCAGAATCTGTTTTTTTCCCAAATGGTTAGGAACTCTCTTCTCATTATCAATCTATATTGAGGGTAGCTGATACTCATTTGTTCTTGGGCCAATACAGGCCAATAATTCATGCCCTGTCCCTGTAGCAGAGTTCATTATTATGTGTAACATCTGGGGCTTGATTCTCTCGCCTCAACTTCAGACATACAAAAAATATATATGAAAAGTGAGTTTTACAGAGCTGAAACTGAGTTGAATATTCTGAATGCCTAAGCACGACCTGTCCTGCTGCTTCTGAGACAACACCACAGCCTGTTTCAGGCATGTGTTTCTTTGTTCTAAAAGAACTTGACAATCTTGAAGGACACTTTCAAGAACGAAAGGACCTTCATTACAAGCTAAAAATGCTAGTAGGCAGGAGATGTGTTTTCTGGAGGAGGTAACTGGCACCTTTTTTATATTTCATGACAATCTGACCTTCAGTTGAAAAGGACTTGAATTCTTATTTAGGAAAAGCTGAAAAAAAAAAAAAAAAAGAGTCAAACTTCTTGTTCAGAATAATAATAGCATCTAGTTCCTACTGAATATTTTTTTGCATTTAATCTGTAAACTTTTTACTGAAATAGCCAGTGCCTTCTCTCCACTTCAGAAAAGCAGAATTTAATGAAGCATGGGAAAAGGAGACATGAGATTCCTAAGGATACTCAGTAAATAAGTATCAGAGTTAGAATGTGGTGGGTTGACCCTGAATGGCTTCCAGGTGTCCACTACACTATTGTATCACTTCCCCTCCATCAACAGGACAGAGGGAGAAAATACGATAGAAAAGCTTGTGGGTCCAGATGAAGACAGGAAGAACACTTGTCTACCACTTTCATGGGTAAAACAGACTCAACTTGGGAAAGATTAATTTAATTTACTAACAATTAATTACATAGTAGAACTAACAAAACTAAAATCATCTTCCACCAACCCTTCCCTTCTTCCCAGTCTGAACTTCAGTCTTGGCTCTTCTGCCTCCTCCCCACAAGCAGCTCAGGGGAGTGGGGAACGAGGCTTGTGGTCAGTTCATGATGCTTTGTCTCTGCCACGCCTTCCTCACATCTATCCTTCACAAAGTACTACAGAAATTCTACTGCTTCACAAACTTATCCTTCCCATGGGCTTCAGTTCTTCACAAACTGCTCCACTACAGGTCCTTTTCCATGTTGTGCAGTCCTTCAGAACCAGACAGCTCCAGCGTGAGTCTGCCACAAGCTGCAGCTCCAGCCAGAAAACATGGTCCTGTGTGGGTTCCTCTCCACAGGCCGTAGCTTCTGCTGGGAGTCTGCTCTGGTGTGGGCTTTTCACAGGCTGTGGCTTCTTTCAGGGCACATCCACCTGCTCCAGTGTGGGGTCCTCCATGGGCTGCAGGTGGATATTTGCTCCATCATGGTCCTCCGATGGCTGCAGAGTGACAAACTGTATCACCATGGTCTTCATCATGGGATACAGGGGAATTTCTGCTCTGGCACTTGGAGCACATCCTTCCCCTCCTTCTTCACTGACCTTGGTGCCTTCAGGGTCATTTCTCTCACATTTTCTTATTCCTCACAGTTGTTGCACAGCATTTTTTTATTCTTAACTATATTATCACAGAGTCATTACCAAATATCACTGATTGGCTCAGGTTTGGGCAGCAGTAAGTCCATCTTGGAGCCAGATGCAACTGGCTCTATCTGACAAGGGCCAGCTCCTTTTGGCTTCTCCCAGAAGCCACCCCTGCAGTACTTCCCTCACTCAACATCAGCACCAAAATCTTGCCACATAATCCAAATACACAGAATTAGACACAGGGCTGAGGCTGACTGAGAACATGACCAGATCTCCGGAAAAGAAGAATTATCTGTATTTAAAGAGTTGCAGCAGTTTTATTTCAGATGTGAGTTTAAGCAGACAGTTCCTAGAATCTTATAAGGTTGGAAAGGACCTCAAGGGTCATCTGGTCCGACCTCTCTTGGCAAAGGCACAGTCTAGGCAAGATCCAGCACCCTGTCCAGCCAAACCTTAAGTGTCCAACGTTGGGGAAATTCTGGCAGTTATTTTGACACAAGCTGGATTTACCAAGAATTAGAGATTTGTCTGCAAAGGGAAACTCCTTCAAAATAAGGTAGACAAGATGTTCACAGTGACCCTGGAACTTCTCCCTACCTCCCTATGGTTAAGTCTACAACAAGCCACAAAATAAAATTCAAGAGACTGCATGAGAAATCTTTGAGATCCTCACACTCCCAGTCTGCCTCTGATGTGGTGACATGACCACAGTGTTAAGCTCAGCACCCAATCACTATAATTGAATTCCTTTGTCATGTTTTGTTGCAAAGCAACCTGATCACTATTGCTACTCCTTTGGAAGGATGGTCCAGGTACACCTTGGAAAGCTAAATCAGAACCATCCATGCTTCACATGGAATAATTGAGTTCATTTATAGGTACATACACCAGGGTTTATCAGTTTTGATAAACAAGTTTATCCCAACCAATGCACATTTCTGTGTACCCAGTGCCAGAGACTCTCAAGGGTCAGGTTTTTTAGGTGTACACACTAGCTTCTAGATATTCCAGGTTCATGGTCTTCTCAAGACTGTTTTATGTGAACAAGATCCACAGCCAGATCAGCAACAGAGCTAAGTTCAGAACAAACATTTAATTTCTTTCATCCCTATTTAAGCCACTGGGGTTTGCTGATTTCTTCAGATCTGTTCAGATCTGAAGATATGAAGAAATCAGATCAGTTCAGTTCCTGTGTTTGATCCCTGTGAAAAAAGGAAATCCATAGTCTGGATCCCTGTGATGACCATTCAGCTTGTTCCACAGCATGATTTCCATTTTGCTTCTGTTTGCTGGTCGTGTTTTCCCATCTTGTTCTCCACCATGTGTGTCGCTCACCAAATTACCTGTTCCAGCTCAAATTCATTAAATTTAACCCACAACAAAATCATTCAAGTTTCTAATTCACCTCTGAACTTTTCAGAGCTGGACCTCAGAACCCAGCAGCTGCCTATCACACACCACTCTTACATATTTCCTTTAGTGTAATCACTTTCAACCTTGGTTGTTGTAGCAGTAGTCACTTTTTGTCATTTTCTATAAAGTGCAAATGCTACAGGCCCTTCAGACACTGTCTGCTCTACACACATGGTGAACCCACCTTTAAAAATGTTTCTCATAAATCTTTTCTGTCACCTCTGTTTTGCTACACGTTAAATTGAAAAGAGGGGGAAGGGGAAGAAAAAGATCCTCTAAAAAGCTATTCTGGGCTTTGCTTTATATTTTTTTTTTTTTATTTTACTTATTTTATTTTTAACCATAAGCTATCTTTTTTACATTGAAAAGCCAAGTTATTATTTCCTGGAGGTTTACACTCGAAACCTCAGATTGTCAGTTCATTTAATGTCACTTTACTTTATGCTTCATGCCAGTTTTAAGGCTCAGCAAGAATTGACAATGCAATCCTTTCACAGCATCAGCTGACTGTGGGGTTTTTGACAGCAAGATTTCAAATCAAGGATTTAATAAACTACCAGCTCTTCCAGTTAGCAGTGAAATGTTCTTTCAATTCCACCACTTAAAGAACATCAAACAGACCTCAGCTATACAGCAAAGATTATAGCTCAACCAGAAATGCAGCTTATTTGTATGCACAAGGTTTGACTGGAAGAGAGGGAAAAGATGAAGAAATGTAATTTTGCTCGAAGAAAATGTGCATGTGAATGTACATGTATGTCTGTAAGTTGCACAGACAGAGACATGGAAAGAAAGGACAAGAGACTGGAGAAGAGGCATTAAATGGTTAAATTACTCCTTTGTGAAAGTGTTAAGTGGGTGTAAGGCAGTTTTGTGAAGCTTGCATGCTGAGTTAGCTGGAAAAAGGTGCTAGGATCTGGTGGTATCAAGTCCAGACCCCTCAGTGCTGAGGTTAACTCTGAATTCCACCGAGCTGCAAACCTTTACTCCAGTTGCCATTCATTGACTGACCTATCTGCTATGCCAGCTTCCCACATCACACTTCTGAGTCTGGCCCAGTATTAACACACCCAGAGGGGAGGAAATGTAAAAAAAACTCCACCTGTGAAGCCTGAAGGGACCTTTAAAGTACTCAATGAAAAACATCTTGTACATGTGCCTTTCTCTGCCTGCAGGGGCATGTAGTTGTAGCTCCACTAAGAACTGTAATGAAGAAGGAGGGCAAGTGTTGGAGAAGAGCAGAAAATCTTCATGCTAATCCACAGCCATATTTCTGAGCTCTTGGTGTAAAGTCAACACTGATCATGTAACAGTAGAGAGATGCACACCTCCACTTGTTGCAGTTAAATTGAGTTGGTGTCATAAAATATTTAATAATGGACAGGTCTGAGGAAGAGGAACTTATAGAATAAGCTTATTTGTACCCTTGTTTTGGGAACTAGGCTGTAGTCCTGGTTTTTTCTTAATTCCTGACTTAGATTCTCAAGTCAAATGGATTGCCACTAAAAATTCCTAGAAAGCAGAGTATTTCTGAGATGTGTTTCATGTCTTTCTTCCCTGAGCCCTAATTATCTCTTACAGAAGAACTGTTAATGATGACTGAAGTAGCTTTTTCTTCTTTCTGCTCCCAGCCATATGGTCCAATCCAAAGTAGCATCATGTCGGCTCCTCTCAGTGAGAAATTTTTACTCCTTACATCATCACTTCTCCATTTCTGCTCCATCTTGCTACTTATCTAAGATGTGTTCACCAACCTTTGCTTAGAAGGAATATTTTTCTTGGAAGTAAACACCTTAATTGATGTTACTTAACTGAACCTACAGGCCTATCCACATAACAATGCTCACCAAAATTAATCTGAATTAGCTTTTTTAAGTGGATTAATTAAACTACTTTAAACTCCTTTGTGAACACCCTTGTTCAAAATTAAAGAGGCTTAATTCAATGTAGCTGAATTAACTTTCAAAGTAAATTAAGCCAAATTGAATTATAGCCATTCCAGTCCACACAGGGTTTTACATTCATATGTTGAGGGCTCTAGTCATGTTAACTGCACAAACAGATATAATGAGTTGTTGCCATCTCCCAGTATTTATTAACATCTCATTAGAAGTCCCTAGACCTACTGTCACAATCAGCAGAACAGAAGTTATTACTATACTTCCTCACTGAAGCTCAGTCAGGTAGCTTTGAAACCTTTCTTCATTAGCAAGGAATACACCAGACTGCAAACTGAAACTGTTGAGACAGCTGGACACAAAGTCTACCAGAAAGGTGATTACTTCTGAAAAAGGAGCAGGATGGAGACCCAGAGTGGTAGTATCCTTACATTTCCCAAAAGTAGCCCATGAGAAACCATGAACACCTCAGAACACTCTTCAGAGAGGTCTCACACAGTAAAGCTATGAAAGGAAGTGGCAGAAATAGTTTGCCCTTTGTTTTTGTAAGTTTACTTCTCTTTAGGGAAGTTTCTTTAGGATTTCCTTACGACTGACATCAAATGAATGCCTTTTAAAAACAAATAAAATGTAAACAAAGCAAACAGATTAATTAACCATTTTTTTTTACATAGTCTATAATACAAATCCTAAAATCTTTTTGACCTAATGATTAAGATGCATGCTTATGTATCTTCTTCCCTATTTTCAGAGAATCACCCTTTGCTCTTCCTGGAGAGTTCTGGTTTGTGCACATCCATTTCAGAGAAGCTATTTACAGATTCAAAGTCAACTATTTCCAACTTACCTGCAAGAAGAGTTTATCCATCCTCTAAGGTGACTTCACTACAGAGGGAAGGAACATGACCAGCCAGCACCATACTCAACCAGGAAGCTGCACTGAACTAGAATGTGCAAAGCTTGTAAGAGATGGAAGAAAGACATTTAGATGAGTTTGGTAGAATATTTATATCTAATTAATGGTCATCCATTTTAGTTTTAATGACCCGGTTCAGATACTGCTTTTCACAGACCAGGTTGTTTGGTACATTTTGTTTTAAATAGACCCTTTAATGAAAAATCACCTTTGATAAATTGAAGGTCTCTATTTCAGAGAATCATAAAGGTAATTCAAAGCCCTGTCCAACCTGACCTTGAACACTTCTAATGATGGTGCACCTAACACTTCTCTGGACAACCTGTTGCAGTGCTTGGCCACTCTCATAGTGAAAAAACCTTCTCTTCTCTAGACTTGGCTCAAAACTTCTCCAGGGAATATGCTAACATTTAAACACCCTGAAACAGGACAGGTCAGATCATTTCTTGTGCTAAAACTGTTTCATTTCAGAGGGAGGTACTGAAATAAGCAGAACTGGTTTTTTTGTTTTTTTTTTTTAAAATATCTTTGGCAGCAGAAAGAAAGGTTCTAGAAATTAATTTTCAGGGTAGAATTATTTGCTCTTAATCTTTGCTATCAGAAAGCAATGTCAATGGATTCAGATGAGCACTTCCAGAAATCTCTTTACCCCATCCTAAAAGGACTGTGCATGATACCTGGATGATACCCATCTCTTTTTCCTGATGTAGAGCACACCTAAGCAAATAGTTTATGTTAGACTCCTAACTCCTTGGTTACTACTACATAAAAGCCTATCAGGAGGGAATTATTTGATGTGCCACTTCACATTGGTTGATGTTCCAGATAAATACTACAAAAACTAGAAGAATAAAACCTCTTTTTTTTGTTTGGACCCCCTGCTGCTGTAAAACCCAGAAAAGATACCACTATTTTTTTTTTTTTAAACCTCCTAACCTCTCCTCTGTTAGCAAATTGCTTACCTATCAACATCTGAAAAGCACTCTTTTAATGGCATTTAGCTGGCATCCATAACACAAACTGGAAATATCACCAGCCAAAGTGGCACTGAAAAGCTCTGTGATCACAGCCCCCTATATATTGTGTGGTGTTGCTTCTATTTCCTGTCTGAATAATTTATGTACCTAACCAACAGCTCCCAAAGGGCAGATTTTGCAGGAAGAGGGATCACTTCAAAATTCACCAGCCCCAAGTATTAGACCACTGTAGGCTGAAACTCATTTTTGCTGTTTGTCCCAATAAATACTCAAGAATTCAGGTTCTTGTGACAAAAGGTGCAAAGAAAAAATGACTGCGTTTAGGCTATGTTGGGTTTTTTGGGTTTTATTTCAAATGAATATTTTGAAAGGGGAAAGGAGAGAATCCTTTCTTTCTAAACACTGATGACAAAGGCATAGAAATTAAACACAACCCCAAAACCCAGTCAGACAGAAGTGTTGACAAATTTCTGTTTCCTTCAACAGGTAAAACATTGCACAATATGTGGCTGTGAGGAAAGAAATTAAGAGTTTTCTTCTCCTATGTAGTTAATTGGAACCATTTTCTCCCAGTCTGTTTGAACTCAGTTTCATTGCACCACAAGTTGACTTAAGAAGTGATCCAAAACCCATTTATGTCATCAGGGGGAAGATTTGCAACTCCTAACTTTAGTCAGGTAGAAGTTAGACACCTAATCTAAGCTTGTTACCCTAGGCTCCCGTCAAAATCAATGGAGGGGAGCTTTCTGAGGCAGATTCATCCTATTTATCTCAGGACACGTAAATCACCTTAAGAGGAGCTTGTTGCTCTTCACTGACTATAAATGGAGCCATAGGGTGGCAGATTTGGGTTTAAGCAGCTAGCTTGCAGACATTTAACTTAGGGTGTATACAGTTCACCCTGGGAAGCTTATATTTTACCCCTCCAAGCTGCACACTTGATCTTATATAACTCCAGTAGTCCCAATTATTCCTTGCAAGGCACTTCAAATGTGGAAACTCAGTCCTAGTCTTTATATTGAAATGTTTTTCTATCCAAATAATAGCTGCTTAGAAGTAAAGCATCTAGGTGCAAGAACTAAGCTTGATTTCTGTCTTTGTCTACCTTCACCTTTTTCTTCCCATTCACTCACACTTCTGTACACGATCTCATACTTTCCCCTACTTCTAGGTGTTTGGGCAAGTTGTTGCATGTGCTGATTGGCCAGCAGGCTGCTTTCTCCTCAAAATAAGCAAAGAAGGGATTTTAACTCTCTTTCCCATGGTGAGGGCACTGTTGGTTATCTTTCCCTTAATCAGCTGCCAGCCTCCACAAAACTTGTCAGAACATCATGCCTTTGAGACATCTATCTTCTTAGCAAAATGTGGTTAAAACTGGCCAATGTATTTGAAAATTATTTGAAGGAGGAATGAGAGAAGGGACTCATAATGATGGGGACTACGTAATCAATTAAAATTAAACTAATCATAAGCTTTGTTACCTCTAAGAGACCTGAAAAAAGTTCTAATATAGATGTATTTACAGAGGCAGGGAAGACCTCGGGTTATTTGGTATAATTCCTGTCTTTGCATGGATGATATAAGCTACACCAATAAAACACAAAGCTAGAAAACATGTATTTTTCTGGGTATACTGGTAAAATGGCTCTCACAGATGTTCCAGTTTCCTCTTCAGTCCTATTCTGTGGGACAGCTATCAGCATATTTACTTTACACCCACTGTAAAGCTTTTTTTTTCCCCCCCCTGGGAATTCCTTACTTTGTTATGCCCTGAAACACAAAGCATTAAAAGTCTTTTAGAGAGTGACAACACATGGTAGAGGTAGCTACCTGCTCTGTTTTCCATAAAACGGGTGTTAATAGGCTCTAGAGGGGTCCCTCAGTAAAGAAACGGAGGAGTTCAAGCATTTATTGACTGGTTTGTATCTTGTAGAAATATTCAAAGTGAAACACAGGAGATGTGGAGAAAAGCCACACATATGAGAAGCTACTAATGAAGTGTTTTTACAGTCGGAGTTCAGTGTGTGAGCTTGTAAAAGCTGATTAACTATTATTGTGTTTTCATCTAACTGGTTTGATAATTTGTTGGGTAAATGGCTCAGCTGAGAAACCAGTGAGTGCCTTTGGAAGCATGCTGGTGCAAGAGTTAAAGCCTCAGACCCACACGGAGGGAGCAGGTTTATGTTGTGGATCCATGATACACTTCTCTTTAAACAGGTGTAAGAAAGAAGTAGCTGAAAAGTCATATTTTGTTCTCACAGAGTTCTCTTTGAGCCTATTCCAGTCATTAAAATTACAGTCCTCTTCAGAATTTTTTTCATCATAAAAGTAATTAGCAAGTTCATTCTCTTACCTTTCTTCTTTCTTCCTTTCTAGAATTGAACTTTTTTTTCTTTTTTCCTTCTCTTTCTTTCTCTCTCTCTGCCTCTCTCTTTTTCTTCTACCTTCATTAAAGGACTTTATATTGAAATGTTTTTCTATCGTTATATTGAAATGTCTATAAACTGAAATGTTTAGTAAAGAATATGCTGGGTTTGATTAACAATTAACTCACAGCAGTTAATCATCACCTTAGAGCAGCAACTATGTAATAGGGGAGACTTGAAAAAACAGGTTGGAAAAACTGCAAGCCTCACTTTTCAAAAGAATATTAGTGTAAATCTACAGTAAGGGATGGGCACAAGAAAAAGTGAAAGTTTGTGTTTATTATGTTTTTGTGCTCTGGTTTTCCAAAAAGTCTTCCCTTGTTCCACTTCTGAATTCGAATCCAGCCACTTTAAGATTGTAAAAATCTGCTGGCTAAAATAAGAACTGGGAATTTTATGGCCTTACTGCAGATGTATGTCTCTAAACCAAGAGGTCCCTGTAAATTCTACTGATTCTGATGATGATTTTGACTGTCAGTAAAACCGAGTTAGGTCTTGGTGGTAATCATTTACTGTGATTAAAGTACTAATGAACAAGTTTGTGTGTCAGACATCCCAAAAAGTTCTCAACAGATGAATTGGGTGTAATAAACTCATCAGTAACAAACTGAATCGATCAGACTCTTAAAAGATGACCTGACTGAAAATTGTGATTAAAAAAAAAAAATACAGTGTGCAAAAAGTTGTTTTGTTTGGGTTCTTTTTTCAGGAAAAAAAATAAAAGTATATATTGCAGAAAAAAAATTAAACCCTCCCACAATAATTTAACTCAGAAAATGTCTATGGGGTCATGCTGGGGGTTGCAGCTTCAGTTTTTCATATCTTCCTCCAGCATGATTTGGATTCCTCAATCTCTTATGGTGCTGTAAGATATAAGACCCCAGGATATATCCACTGCCTTGTATTTTGAGAGAAGACCCTGTGTACCACAGGTCATACAGGACACAACGGCATCCAACATCCCATGAGGCACTACAAGGTTTCTGAATCAAAATAAGTTGATTTTCATCCAGCTTTTGACTAATAGTCAAATGATTAGCTTTATGCTTTTTTTCCAGTTCGCAGCAAATTCTACTAAGAAAAATATCCCTAAAAAATGCACACACTTAGAGGTAGAATAACCTTGTTAACTTACTTTTTCAGAAGTAGCTCATAAAGAGAACGCGTGGCTTTCCTATTTAGTGGGGGAAGAGTCACAGTCAGGTCTTAAGTTTTATTCTACTTTTCTTCCAACAACCTTTTTGTAAAAGATAGTTAAAAACAAGAAAACGACAAAATAATTGAATGATTTAATTTGGAATTCCTCTCTGGCAGACTGCAGTTCAACCTCCTAGTCCAAGCAGAGCAAACTATGACTTTATATCAAGTTGCTCAAGATCTTGTCTGGTTTGATTTGGAGTATCTGTAAGAACAAAGATTCCACAAACCTTTTGCTCCCATGTTCCCATGCCTGATAATTTTTCCTTTTTTTAAACTATCAAATTATAAATTCCTTTATTATAATTACAATCCTCTGTCTTGTCTTTGGGCATCTTAGAGGAGAGTCAGGCTCTGTCATCTCTGCAAACTCCCATTAGATAGCAATTAGGTTGCTCCTTACCCTTCTCTTCTCAAGGTGGAGCAGACCTGGTCCCTAAAGCCTTGCACAAAATGTGCTTTATTGTCCAGCTGCCTTAGAGACCTCCACTGGATGTGCTCCAGTTTCACAATATAGGGCTTCCTGTAAGCCAAAGAGAAGGGAATAATCACTTCCATCTATCTTCTGCCACATTTTTGTTAATGTACTAAATATGAGGTTGGCCTCCATCACTGCAAGGGTACACTGCTTGCTGACCTGTAGCTTGTTGTCCATCAAACACCTTCTACCATAGAACCTTCATCTAGCCATTAAATTCCCAGCCCATGAAATTTCATAAAATCTCTCTGTCCTGGATGCAGACTTTCGAGTTTGCTTTTGTTGAATTTCTTGAAGTACTTGCCAGCTCATCCCTCCATCTTATTCCCTTCTCTGTCAGTCCTACTCCCCAGCATCCATGTTCATGCTGAAGAATCAAATATTTTTCTGGTGTACAAGAACTGGAAAAATGTCAAGAATTAAAAGGACCCCAAAAGAAAATAAAAACAACAAAAAAAGAAACAAACACAGACACACTTTTATGTATTTTGAGGCCCAGAGATAAATCAAAGTGTGAGAAAACAGAGCCAGCAGAGAAAGACATAACAAGACTGACTGTAAGTTAAAGACAGACAAATTGAAATCAAAAAGCAGTCATGACTTTGGAGCTCTGAAATAAGCAACCAGGCCAGCTGATGGAGTCATCAGGTTTTGATGTCTTCAGATTAGGTCAAATTGTCTCTCAATGTGAACTGCTTTAGCCAAACATAAATTGCTGGTCTTGACACAAGGAATAGTGGATGAAATGCAACGGGCTGTAGTATGCAGGATGAGAAACTGAATTATCTAATGGACTCTCCCAGGTTGAAGCTTTTGAATTTATGAATAATGTCTGGGACAAATTTGTTGCTGAAATTATACAGATGTCTATAATGATCCCTGCTCATTCTATTGTGTAGCTGCTTTTGCTGCCAAATGCAACCATATAAAGTTTCCAGAAAAATGGGCACTGAAGCACATGTAATTCCAGGAATTTTTTGATCTGACAGGATTGATAATATAAACATTGCATAAAATTCAATAATATGGATGTGGCTACATACAGGGTAGATAGATATCATATTTACACTTCTGGTTTTTATTCCTATGTACACATATAAAACTGACCCTGCTCTGGATCCTTTCTAACAGGTCTATGTCTTTCCTGTGCTGAGGACTCCAGAGCTGGACACAATACTCCAGTCTCACCAGAACAGAGTAGAGGGGCAAAATCACCTTTTCTGCATGGATGCAGAGAGTTAATTTATACCATGTAGAAGATTTAAGATTTGTCTTTGCTGGATAACATGAGATTCCTGTGAGGTTGTTTCTCTGGCTTGTCTAGATCCTTTTGGATAACAGAGCTGCTCTCTAACATATCTGTGGTCCTCTGCCTGGTGTCATCCACAGACTTGAGGATGATATGTTGTGTCTTCTTCAGGTCATAGAAAAGGATCCTGGGACAGATCTCCAGGTAGAGTAGGAACTATTCAACACCACATTTTCAGCCAAATCTAGTTGGTTTCTCACCCTTCTAATCATCCACCCATAATATGGTCCAGAATTATAGAGCAACCTATAGTGAATTTTCACATCCAGTATTTAGTATTTTACCTGAAGAATAGGTGTACAGGAATGGTAAATCAGTCATTTTTTTACAGTTCTTAGATTAATTCTACTTTCCACTTTTATGGTGCAAATGATTTTTCTTAAGCCATATCTACATGAAATGTTGTTTCTATTACAAACAAAAATCTATTTTTACAGTTCAGCTGCATTGTTCTACTTTTAGCCTGAGATCCTTCTAGCAGAAGCCCAAGGATTTCACCCATTGATGCCACAGACTCTTCAATTTTATCAGGATATTAGAGAATTATTGCCCTGGTATTTTTTTTTTTGAAAGAGAAATTCAGTGCCCTTAAAAAAAAAGACCCAGCCACTCATATCATGTGTCTTTGTAAGGGTTATAAGTTATGTTGTAAATATAATAAAATAGACATGTAAAATCTTCAATGATTCCTGCTTTTTCAGCAATTAATTAAAAAAAAGTTCCTGAAACATGCACCACCAGATAATCAAGAGTGAGAAAGAGA
>NW_008627736.1:34159-60678 GCF_000691845.1 Merops nubicus
GAGAAAAAGCTGTCTCCATGTGGGGCCTTTTTGCTTACAGCTATGAGACAGTGCTGCACTTTCTCCTAATAACCTTGACCTGCTTTTCCTGGCTCAGCAGTAGCATCTGTGTCACATCGGCTTAGCATCTGTTTATCAATCTAACAGCACAAACCTGATTCCTGCTCCTATTCTCTTTCGTGCTCACGATATTAAAATGACTGAATTAAACCAGCGAAATTCAGGCAGCACAAGACTTAAAGATGAAAACAGCTCTATGGAAAGATAAGAAGGGACAAAAAAAAGAAGCAAGGAAGAGGGAAACTATATGTAGGAGCTGCATTTATTTATTCTTGTTGGATTTAAAGGAAAAAATTGTGATGAATAATCACTACTGAAATCTCTTGTGCAGAATTCACAGCCAAAGGTTTCCAAAATCGAGAAGGTAGGAATCACAGAATGGCAAGGGTTAGAAGGGACCTCTGGAGATCATCTTGTCCAAGCCCCCTGCCAAAACAGGTTCACTTAGGGCAGTTTACACAGGAATGAGTCCAAGAGGGTTTTGAAAGTCTCCAGAGAAGGAGACTCCAGACTCAATCCTCTCAGACTTCTCCACGGATCTTAAGAAAAACACAAGACAAGTACAATGAGGTAATAAATTACAATTTGCCTGCAGTCTCTGCCTCCAGGTAAAAGGAAACACGAGTGAGTAGGGTTTAGTGCAGAACCTTAATAAACAGGGTGAAAGATACTGGGAACTCCTCAGGCTCATCCCAGTGGCTTACTTCTCCCCTTTTGCTACCACTGGTAAGCTCCTTCCAGCTTCAAGATGTTTCTGAGCATAAGACAGTCGGGACTTTGAGTCATTTCTTCAGATTTATTGCTGGCCTGAGAAGATGTGAATTCAGAAGTCAGAAGTCTCATGTTGCAGGACAGATTCTACTACTTGGAGAGGCATAGCTCGTTCCCAGTCACCCCATACAGAACAGCTCCTGACTCCAGAGTTGTTTCAGAATAAAGGAGAGTTGTCAACTGGGCAGTTCAATCTCACAAAGTAGGCACAGCAAGCCAAAACTGAGATATCAAATAGGCCAATGTTATTATTTACTGTTTATTGTTGTCATATTCTGATGTGAAAGAAATTAGATCCCCACTATGCTGTGCATACACAATCCCCATCTACACAGAAACTAAGACAACAGGAAAAAAAAGGGGGGAAAAAAAAGGAAAATGATCTGTTGAAAACTGCTTCATGAGTCTGAAGTATTGCAGATTTGAGTAAAGGTCTCCTGAGCATCTAGTATTTAAACCATAAAACAGAACAGCAAAACAGACATATCCCAAATTAATAAAGCCAGACACTGTCTGCCATATCAACACAAACAGCCAGGGATAATTTGCCTCCTATTCAAAAGGAACGGTTTTTTTTCCAGCATCACAGAGATCACTGAGTCTATTAATGTTGCACTGGAAAATTTATTTGGTACTGATCTGCACAGGCATTGCACTCAGAGACACATCAAGCATCCATCTATGGAAGCATCCTAAATTATTCTCTGGAGATCTCCCATAATTTCTTGCCCTGAGAACTCTGAGATCAAAGGCCAAAGTCTGACAGTGGTGTGGCTGAACGCCAGTGGCGTGGAGGAGGTCCTTTTACAATAACATATAAACACATCATTATTTATCCTTCTTTTGAAATGCATTAACAACGATTTTGCACTACATCTACAGTAATGCAAGTCAAGCTGCTCCACCAGATTTTGTCTGTACATCCATGATTTGGTGACTGTAAATAAGGGGGGTGGGGGGAAATAGATGGAAAGAAGGGGCTCATTGCAGTTATACAAACTACCAGCTATCAAAACCATATGACTAGATCTCAGTGTGAGGTAAATACATGATTTACAGGCTAATTCACTGTTCGGGCCACCTCCAGTGAACTTAGATTAGTCAAGAGATGAGTTTGAAAGAAAACATATGTAAAGAATTGCTGAACCTCCAAAGAAGGTTTCTTCCACAGGGAAGCAAAGGATGAAATTATAGACTATAGATGTATGGGAATAGACAGCTAGCTTGCAGTTATTCCAGAGTTCTTTCCAACATAACAATGCACATGGTTTGGCTGTCGTATGAACCTGAAATCCAAGCTCATTTTTCCCTTTTTATTTTTAACAGCTCTCTGCTTTTTCCATGTTACTTTACCTTCTGTCTGAAAGCAGTGACAAAAGCTCATAGGAAAACTCACCCAATGTCATCAGGGTTGTAGGATTTCACCTATATTTCACAAAGGAAAGCTTTATTGCCCCAGGAGTACTCAGAATCTTTGCCTATCTCATTTTCACAAAGGCTGGTCTTGATTTGCATCGGTAGCTTTCTGGACTTCACTTCAGGATCCCTCAGGCTGAAGGTTGGAAGTAAAGGAGGTGAACAACATGCTGGCTTTGAGATCTGGCTTTAATGGAAACCTGGGCTCCATCACTACAGGGTAATGTTTATATATAAAATAGGATATAGCTTTAAAAACACGATAACTGATCTCAAGAATAGAGATAACTTTGAACCAGGAGGCTTTTTGGGTTGGCCAAGTAGTAGTTAAACCAAGAGTAAAATCAACAGGAAGAAGACGTGAGAAAAACTGACTTGAGAACTTTATTCTACTGGTAATCAATTTGGGAGTTAAGACAAAGTGTGTGACAATATAAAACGTCAGTCATTTTGGGTTATTTTTTGAATATCTGTAGGAGTCTAGATAAGGTGCCAACAGCTCCCACTGAGCTGCAGCACTGCAATATAACTGAAATTTATGAGTATTGTACTAAAGTTTCTCTTATAGCCTGCTTAGGAAGAAGCAGATGAACACAAGAAGGTATTATGGTTACATAAGGGTGGCTTTCTTACTGGAGACATGCCCACTTGGAAGTGCAGAAGGAGATGAGATTCATACACCAGCTCTATATGTTTCATCTACCCATTAGTCCCCATCTCTACCAATAGCTTATGAAATCCTTAGCTAACTTAAATTGATTTTAACAGAGGTAGCAAGCCTCTAGGGAGGAACCAGAGATATTACCATGGGGCCACAAGGGAGGTGAGACCTATATATCTTGGAGATATAGGCATATATGGTATGGACTTCATTGGTTCTGTTCCATTCAGAACAGTTTTGTTTTGATATTATACTGAAAGTTTAGAAATTCGGGATCTCAACTGAACTATTGATCATGCAAATGTGTTACATCTGCATATGTATATCTGCTGTCTTATAAAGTCTGGATGAGGTATTTGAGAAAGCAGGAGATGTCACAGATCAGTGAATCAAACAGTCTGAGTTAGTCCCTGAGCAACTATCCATAATGAAAAAAAACAGAAGAAAATATCTTTTTAATGGGGGACTTCAATTTGGGAGACATATGCAGCCAGCAGTAAACTTCTCTTCAAATTTAAGAAAAATATAAGGATGAATTAATTATGGGCTGGCAGTTGGTGGTAGCCTAGGGACCAACTGTTATTATTAGATTGCACTCCATACAGACAGAGGACAGGACAAACCCATAATAAACACAGTTGACTCTCCAAAAGAATTCATTTCTCAAAAACAGGGAAATTAGAATGAGATTTAATAAGCAGAGGAAAAAAAAAAATCAGGAAAATGACAATGAACATTAGGATTTTTTTAAAAGGAGTTTATGAAGCTATGAGTCCAACTTTGAGTAATGGCAAAACTTTGTTCAAAGGCAAAGGAAACACACTAATTAGAAATAAGAATGTAACATGTGACAACGGGAAAGAAAGGGACCTTAACACACACAGCAATATAAATTAAACATTATAAAGTGTAGAAAATTGATAAGGGAAGCTAAAGACATCAAAGAAAATCCCGTGGTTAGTAAGATTAATGACAATGAACTTAATTTTTAGCAATAATTAGGAACAAACTAAATCCCACAAATAGCATAAGACCATTTAGTAATGGAAACTGCAAAACTGTTTAAATCATACAGTGTAGGGTCAGGTCTCCATACGTTTCTGTTTATCTAATAAGGCTTGAACAATTTGCATCTTCAAAGAAGTCATACACTGAGGAGTGCTCTATATCCTGTAATTTTAAAAGTCATTATTAAATTAGTCTTATGACAACTTTTCTAGTATTTTTTCTAAGGTCAACTTCAAAGTAATCAGTCTATCCTGCTTGTCAGTTCATTTATCTCTGTTTTTAAATATACTGGTATGACACTAACATATTTTTCTTTTCTAGAATGTCTTTGTTATGGCAAGATTATTAAAAATTAACATCAGTGATTGACTGTGTGATTCAGTGATGAGATTACAAATCCATTTGATAGTCTGTGTAGGTAAGTGAATACATCTGAAGGCATTTAAAATCACTATCACACATTCTAACACACTCAAATAAAAAAGCCCATTCTGAATTTTAAGGAAATTCCACAAGAAAACAAGCATTCAATGGAACAAAAAATGGACAATAAATATTAAAATTATAGACTTTATACAGGAACCAGAACTGACTAAAATTTGTTTCAGATTAATTTCATGAGGAACAAAATTGGTTATTCAACCATTTAATGGCATGAAAACAAACATAAAATCAATGACATTAAAATACATTGAAATCAGTAACATCAAACCATAGAATAGTTTGGGTTAGAAGGGACCTTAAAGATCTAGTTCCAACCTTTCTGACAGTGGCAGGGACACCTCCTATTAGACCAGGTTACACAAAGCTACATCCAACATGGTCTTGAAGACCTCCAGTAATGAAGCATCCACAACTTCCCTGGGCAACTTGTTCCAGGGTCGTACCACCCTAGAACGTGGATAGAAAGGCACAAAATGGACAGAACAAGACAACCAGACAGAACAACCTGAATATCTTGATAAATTAAGTTCAAAAACTTCAACACTGCTTCAAGGAAACATGTAAACAGTTAATGAGGCCATATCTATAGAGTGGTGTATGTATCCCAGGTAACAGTGGAAAGGACCTAGAATGATGCTGAAGCGAGAAAAAGGGGTTTTGCCAAAGGTTTAAACAAATAGAAATTATTTGGCACCAGAAAGTAGGAAAGGGTTGAACACAAGAGTCTGAAATACCAAAGCTTAGTCAGGCTGATCTAATGGACCATTCTGACCTAAACTGTGAATGTTGGTGGGTTTTATTTCATCTGAACGGATTTGCCTATTTCCTGTTAGACATTCCAGGATGCTGTTGCTGAATGCAGGGAAATATATAGTCTCTCATAACTACATGGGTTTTCTGAACTACAAGGAATCAGTATAGTCTGACCTCATGCATAACTGGGCTGCTACAGCTATTTTGCAGCCTGTGGTGCAAAATGTGTTGCTGTATCTGCTAAAAAGAACATGAAGGAAATCTGAGTCTGATCCTTGATCACTAAACAAACAAATTAATCAGAAGCCTAGAAATAAAGATTAAATAACTCCAAAAAAATGCTTCCTTTCTACCTCTGTCGATGTGGACAACTGTCAACTTTCCAATTCTTTCTATAGGATGGATTAGCTCTAAGTAATATAAATTATAATGTAAATTATTCTAGAATTTCACAACTTTTTTTACCAAATGACTCTTATATCAGATCAAAATGTTTTGCATAAGAAACGCATATTGAACCAGTGTTAACATGGCATCCTACCTGGCTAGTTTAATCCTATTCTTTTAGTCACCCTTTTGTACAGTCCAACAAAATTTTAAGTGTTTTTTGAACTTTCCCATCAACATCTACATTCCCCATATGGTGGTTGGAGGATGCTTTTGAGCCTGGCAAAGAAAGACCTTTTTTTTTTCCCCAATAGACATTTGACATCATTTACCTTTCTTCTTACAGAATCAGAATAGTAGGGGTTGGAAATGACCTCTGGAGATCATCCAGTCCAACACTAAAAACCACCAACACAACAACAAAACACTTATGAAGAATGAAAGGCACAGATAATTGGTTTTGTATTGGTTTCTGAACTGGCATCACCATATTTTGTCTAGGGTGATACAGTAAGCCAAACATGAACTTCCAAAAGTAGCTCCAGAGTTCAGAACACTGTCTACTCCAGTCTAATTTGTGTCTGATCCAAAAACAGGATCATTTTATAAAAGCTTTTTTCTGACTCCATGTTTGAATAGTCTCAAATGCCTCATGTCATCAAGGACCTGAACTATTCATGGCATAAATTAGAGTATCCCCAAAGCTACTTTAATTTGCACCATTCTGCTTGTATTAATGACAAGGAAAGTGTGGTTTGAAGGAACGTCCCAGATAATGTTATTTTACTTATGCTTTTAACACCAAAGAGTGGTTTATACAGGAACATCTAAGCTTGTTCTTCACCATCTGGAGATTTACCCATGCAGAAGAAATTCCCAAGGGGACAGTTAAACTGGTTTTCTAGCTGCAAAACAGCCTCAGCAAAGACCAACATCTGGGCAGAGCATCCTGTCAAGGACCTATGCTCATCGTGCATAATAAACATGGCTCACTATTATTCTTGGTTTATTTTTTTTCTGTCACTTGAGCCCATAAGGACATAAAAAGCAGCAGACAGAGAGGAGAAAGTGAGGCAGAAATGATGTAATAAAAAATACCAGTATTTTAAGAAATAGTAAATTTTAAGTTCATAATCTTCCTCCAGGAGACACAGCAGCACCATTTGGTAAAAGACCTGTGACTTCATCCTAGAGCCACAAGTTGGTGTTCCTGATGCTGTTGCATCATCTTCCACTGGCAAATGTCAGCAAACCACAAATGTGAATTTCCTGAGATTTTTCATGGCTGAGATTGTCTTCAGTTCCTGACAAAACTGAACAAACCTGTTCATCCTTTCTTGCATTTCCAGTCACCTATTCTTATCCACTAGAAAGTAGACTTCATCTCAAAGATATTTTGGAGAACCATCCAGCTTTATTCATCTTACTTCCAACTCACAAGCAGCACTGACTGAAGAAACACCTCCAAAACTTAATCCAAGATTTACTTTACCCATCACCTACTTTTCCTGTTTGTTGTCTGACACCTTCCCAGACCTTGAACTTTTGCAACCATTCTCCTTTGGTTACCGTAAAGCTGTCAACATCTTATTCTTTATCCATGAACCTGCTGCACTGTTATTCTCCATGTCCTTCTGCCTGACTCCCTTAAATCCAATTTTATTCAGATTATATCTACAATCTAATATTGGAAAAGTGAAAAAAAAAAAAATCTAAGTATCACCTTGACTGCCTTTTGTACCTTGAGCTTGATTTCAACAAACTTACCAATCTTCCAACACTCCCTCAACAAAGTTCCCTTAGTTTTTTCATCAGCCTTTTCATTCTGAAAAAAATTCTTCTGTTTCTAATGTCTTCTGCTATCTATATCTTCTATTAACTCTTTTCAGTATGATTAGTTAGGCTTGCACATGTTCCAACACTTATTATTGGATTATGTTACTTCTAACATAAGAATAACATGTACAAAAGGATATTTTTTTTTTCTTTTTTTTGCTTTTAATAACCCCATACTTGGGAAATACTTTGGCTTTTGTTTTTCCTCTAATGGGATATTTATTCCTCTGAGACACTGGTCAGCTAGAAGAATATTTATGTGGTAATAAAGAACTTTAACAGAGGGTTGTTTGGATCTAATAGTTTCAGGTATTTCAACACATCTTTGCTTGTCATGTGTCATGCTGAATTACGTTGTGGCCTGCATGTGACAGCAGCCCATAATGTGACCCATGTAATAGAGTTTGAAATGTAATGTAGTGAGAGGGGGGCTTAAAAGGAAAAAAAGACTCTTTCGTGTTGGGTAAAAACTGTGGATTCAGAAAGAAAGCAACTTCAAACTCTCAGGGAACTGGAAAAGATTAAATGATAGCTTGACAACAAGCTACAAAGAAATCAGTAGTAATAGATTAAATGATACCTGCAACATATTACATTAATATTAATACCTTTCATTAATATTTTTCCATTCTATAGCACAGATCATTTTTTGTCCGAGTCATCAAATCACTACTAAATGTTAACTTGTCAACTCACTCTTGGTAAATTGTGAATGGCTTATAATTAAATACAAATACAGGAAGGTAAATAAACATTCACAGAGGATAAATGGCTGGCGAGGAAACAAGGACAGAGCCATGGAAAGAAACTAGTTGTCCTGACTCCCAGGTCTGAGCTGTAGCCTGTTGGTTACATCTCTTCCCATCAATCATGCACTTACACTAATATGGAATTGTGGAATCACAGAATCACTATGGTTGGAAAGGACCTCTAGGATCATCAAATCCAACCTTCATCCCAACATTTTCCTAACCAATGGACCTCAAGTGATACATCTAATAATTTTTTTAACCCCTCCAGGGATGATGACTCCACCACCTCCCTGGGCAGCCTGTTCCATTGTCTAACCACTCTCTCAGTGAAGAAATTCTTCCTAATATCCAACGTAAACCTTCCCTGGTGCAACTTGAGGCCATTTCCTCTTGTCCTATCATTAGTATTTTGGGAGAACAGACCAATACCAGTCTCACTACAACCTCCTATGTCACAGATTGAAAAAAGGCTTGCTTCTTCACCAGATAGTGTGGCTGTAGCAGGGGGGAAAAGAGAGAGAGGGTACAACAGCTTTCCATTTGAGGTAAAGGAATTTAAAAAGTCCTTCTGTTGTTACAGAGGACCTGATTCTCTAGGGAAATGATGCTATTTGCCTAGATGAGAGGGGAAAAAAAAAAATCTGTTTTTTTCTGGCAGAAATGGTGAAATTTCACCCTTCAGCAATTTGGTGAAAAGTGATAGCTGTGGACACTTCTCAGCCTGGGTAGCACAGCAAAATACTGCACCATGTGAACTGGCAGATGTAAAGAGAGAGAGAGAAAAAAAAAGGAATTTAACTTGAAAACTGTGCACCAGGCTGTTCAGTGGAGTTAATCTGCTCTGCAGTCCTCCCTGCTTGCACAGGCTGGTGTAAACTCAGGGAGGAGAGAACTGTCCTCATTTTTGCCAACTGAGGATCCACCCCATGATAAACCAGATCACTAAGAGCCACTGGTGAAGGGGCTGCACTGGGTAATACATTCTTCAGCTAACCTGTGCTCATTCCTGCATGAAATACGAGCAGGAATTGGAATGCAAGTCGGACCACCAAGGTCTGGCTCATCTTCAGAGCTGGAGACAGAAGCAGGACCATGATATGGCTTTGAGGAGAGGGAAATAGAGGCCATGGCCATTGCTTTTAGATCAAGAATCTTTGAGTGAACAATCCACATTGACCAGGCTTCTTTTTCCTTTGAACAGCATTACAAATTACAAAATTAACTTTATTAATAGTTAATTATTACATTATAATTACTATAGAATGTCATATACTACTTTAAAAGCAGGGCATGCAAATTGAATTGCTAATATAAAATTAAAATTTACGTTGCTATATATTTTTGTGGGGGTTTTTGTTTGTTTTGGATTGATTTTTTTTATTTTGCTGTTTTTTGGTTATTTGTTTTGTTTTGTTTTCAAATTAAATTTCAGGATTGTCTGGATTTGAAAGAAGAAAACATTTCAAGGATTTTTCCTTGCAGAATGGAAATGTGGGTCTCTATTTTTGGAGAATCCACACCTTAAACTAGTTTAAGGCAAATGGCTTGTTAGGGGAGGACAAGCCTATAAACAACGTTTAGATTTAGCTCATCTCAGTGCGTGCCCCAAAAGTGAGTGCTGCTTTTGGCAACGTGCTGCAGTGAGAATCACCCCAGAACATAAGCAACATAACAGGAGCAACAAGGACTACATCATGCCATTCAATGTCCATTTGGATGATCTGTGGTCAATAATTAGGCAAATCTTGCTATAAATAATTCAGTCAGAAGCTATAAAAGTGCTTGGGCATAACAGTCATAAGGGTCTAGTGATATTTCAGGTGCTCCAGGGTACCTGAGACAGTCACACAAGTCTGGCAAATTATGTCCCAGGTTGTAAAAGAGACCAACGTCCACCTGGTTTCTCAGCTGGAAGCCAAGTGTAAAACCTAATGTGTGTCTGATGACACTGAAGACTTAAGTTAAGGAACATAAATCGAGCTCCTTGTTTCTCTCTGTTGACTGTAAAGGGAACTGGAGGAAACTGGTTCCTGTACAGACACTTAGGGATCTATTCAGTCACTCACACATAGGCATTTTGTGCCATCTGAGGCCTTATAGGTTTCCCCCCTGGCCTCCAGCTGCCACTCCAGAAGGCTGCTGGTTTCCATCAGTGCTATGTCATATCAGTCAGTGTTGTGCAGATGTCTTGGATATCCAGAAGTACCTCAAACGGCATGAGAAGACTATGTTAAGGCAACTGAATTCTGCCACTGTAATAGGATTCATCCTCAGATTTTAACAAAGCTCTGGATTTCGTTATTAAACACAGGCTTCTAGTGACGTTTCAGATGCCTCAACATTCCTGAGACATCTGCACAACACTGGCAGATGTGACAGAAGCCTTACAGGAGACCCACAAGGTCTGGAGCAGAAACAGGAGGCCAAATGGAAAAACCTATGGTGTCAGATGTGGTACAATGTGTGTAGGAAATGAATCTTCTCCCAAGCTGACATACCCAACAGTCTAGCTGACTGTCCAGATGATCAGACAGAGGTGTCTGCTCCAAGATGAGATTGCTATCTGCCCAAGTTCTGTTGGTTGTATTGATAAAATCTCCCTTGACTTCATGGGAACTTCAGCACACAAATTATGTAAAGGCACTACCATTACAGATGCAGTTCTGAAACTGAATCCAAACTCAATGTTTGTTGGTTGACTTTAACCCTCAGTGTTTAAAGAAAGGGGTGAACAACTCTTTTGTATCAAGAAACAGGATTTTCTGAAGGAGATTTCATCCTGAAGTTCCCATTATTTCCTTTCCACTATTTCTGATGCACTCATACATAAGTAATATGGGAAGAGATTACACATTTGCCTAATTTAGCTCAGACATGGACTTCTCCCTAGGACCTCTATTGCAAGATCAGATAGCAAGGCTTTAAATGAGCTCTTAAAGTCTTTGCCAGCAATTTAAATCAGCAAGTTTGGAGCTCAGCAGAGGTATCTTTTCTAGTAGATTCTGCATCACGCTTTATGCTCCTGTAGTTAATGTTGACAAAGTCAAAGTGAGGTAGTTCTTCACCGTATCTACAGTAGACTGAAGGTGTTGCTTTGAGAGAAGAGGTGTGAAAAGTTGTGTAGATATACTCTGTAGCCTGGTAAAATGTTATTTTCCCCTGGAGTTAAGGAAATGTCAAGTTCTGCTGAACATCAATGCTTTACAAAGCTTTCTGCTTCTGCCCTTAATAAGCAGGATATCTGTGTCTATACTTCTGCAAAGGGCAAATTTGGGCCAGATTTGAGATTAATTTAACTTCCTAATTAAATCACTAACCTTAATGAAGAATTTTTAATTTTTTTTTTTTTTTTAATATAATTTGGAGTATACTGGTTATAACCTGAAAGGCGTTCCTGCCTGGCTTCAAATTCTCACTCCCTCCTCTTTGCCTTGTCACATTATGTGATAAACATCAGGAAGCAAAGCAGTCTGTGATGGAAGGGTCCACACATAACTGGCCATGAAGGCTGATGGGATTTGTAGGCAGGTTGTGGACTTGGGAAATTTGGTCTCAAGAAACAGAGCTTTGGTAGCACACATGGCTAAAAACTGCTCCAAGACTTCACTCTGCACATATGTAGCCAATGAGATTTCATATTGTGCAAAGGAATCACTTTGAAATTCCATCTACTCTGTCTTTTCCTCCTTTACAGCATTTCAGGGGTAAGACAATAGACAAATAAGGCATTAATAACAAAAATAACTGTAACAAGCTATGCTTGATTCCACTGTAGCACAGCCTATAAGGGCAATCTTTTCTTTCTTTTAATAATGCTTTTATTGCACAAATTTAACAGAATTATGCCCTAATTATAGTGGATTTTTTTTTTATTTGCCACTGGGAGGAAATACAGCAGATGAAGCTGTTTGAGAGTGCATGGCTCATACAGCTGTATTAAATGCTTCCCACTGCTGTCTTTATGGTTGTTAACAAGTCAGGACCAGACACGCATGCATTTTCTGAGTGCCTTTGAGGATGGCATGGATTATACTTGTATTTTTATTTCAGCTGCTCAACATACTCACTGAGAAATAATGTCTGACCATGCTTTCAGAACTATCATCCATAACTGAGCAATAAACGGATCCCTAAAGACAGACAAACAACATTGCACATAACTTGGGGTCTAAAAGTTAGTTGTTTGTAACCAGTCTAGATCATTTACACCTACTTTGGAGTCAGTGCAGGGAAAGAAGCAGTTCCTGAAGGGGTTCACTTCTCCCTAAAGAGCTGAGTAGAGCAGGCCACCAAATGGACTCCCAGAAGATGCTTATTTCTTTCTATCAATTTTAAAGAGAGCCTGGGGTGAGTGTTTCACAGATAGAAATCTAATTTTTAGACATGTAAATTTGGGCAAGATGAATCCTACACAAAAAGCTTAATTCTTTTAGGATATAGACTAAAGCTGAACAATTTCAGTGGGAAGAGTTACTCGTTCTTTAGCAGGCAGAGGAGGAAAGAAGGCAGTCGGATCTCCAGACTTTACCAGCTTCTGCACCTTCCTCCTCCCTACCTATACACTGAGTTGTTCATTCCTGTCCTACTGTAATCAACACATGCACAGTTATACCCACATAGGTCAGATTACAAGCTGGCAGCATGGGAGTCTAGATTTGGAAGCTCTTTGGCCTTGTGATATTTTGAGTGCCAAGTGTGAAACAGGTGCTTGATTTTCATAAAATCATGATCACGCATGCTAACCCACACCAAAGCAAATCAAAGTTGCTACCCAAACCCAAAGACATCTCAAATAACTGGTTTTCAGATAGAAATTTTCAAAAGCTGTAGTTTAGATCATCATCTCCTATCGTTGGTGTAAGTCCAGAATAATTTGAATAGTTCCATTAAGAAAACAGGCATTCGTTCTTTAACTGCTGGCAAATCCAGCAGATCAGGGTCAGATTACTGATTACTGATAAGTCTCAATAAAGTTTTAAATATTCTGGTGTTTTGTCTTAATTTGCAAACCATGGTTGAGTGAGCAATTTACATTGAAAAGATAATTGTTTTTTCTCTCTTTTTACAAGATTGTGCATCAACAAGAGTTTGCACATCATCCTCAGCAAGTGTCTTCTAACACTTTGAGATGGTTGCAGAACAACACAAGCTGGGAAAGACCCCAACAGGAACAAAATTCCATCTGGAAATTGTCAAGTGTTCTTCATTTTTTTCCTAGCTGTGGCTGCTATAATAGTAACAAGGGGTGGATAAGATCAGCTAGTTAATATTAATTCTCGGGTTCCCAGATTTGCCTGGGAAGTTTTTCCTTCTTGTTCATTGAAAAGTGTCCAGCTCTCAGGGGAAGTAAGGTGACTATTCACACTAGTAAGAAATTTAAAGTGACAAAGTTTAAAAAAATCACCAACTAAGTTGTTTATTATGTCTGCAAGAAGTGATTTTTTTTATTGGAATTGGCAAACTGCCATAGATGATCGATCCTTTTTTGTTTAAGAATTTACTGAGGAAATAAGAAATTTTATGGTGACTGAGGAGAACCAGAAGTCCACGTGCCTAATCAGAAGAACAGAATAAATCTGGTGCTGTATGAAAAAAGATGCTCACCAATTCCTCGTACAAACAAGTCAGACCAAAGAATGTTCTTTTGGTGTTGCATTTAGTCTGTAAGGCTCTGACTTCAATTCCCATCTCTGCCCTATAATTTCTGTATGACTTGGTTAAAACATTTACTTTCCCTCTATTTTTGATTTTTCATATTTGTGGTGGGAAAATAATGGTTCTTTTCCTCATGAGGGGTCGTATAGCTCATTATTGTTTGATAGATGTCTTCTGGGGATGTTTTAAGTAGAATCACTCATCTCTTGAGGCCAAAATGACCTCCCCAGGTCCCTCTTGGCCCAATTTTCTAAGCCTCTGTGATTGCTTTTTAGATGCTATAGTAATAGGGATCGTATGATGACCTAGACAGATACTTTTAAATGACTCAACCAACAGAGCATCTGGTGGTTACCTCCGGGAGACTCTCACAAATGATCTAACAGGCACTTAAGAAGTTTGTCGAGATATCCAACCTCATTTTCCCTTTGCTCAATTTCATCTCATTGCCCCTAGTTATGAATCTGTGAACCACCCTCAACAATCCCTCTCCCTCCTCACTGCACACATCCTTCAAATGCTCACAGAACTGCGAACATCTTCTTGCAGCACAGTTGGGGACAGCAGGGAAGAGGAGCGGACGAGCACCTCTTTTGAGCCCCCCAGCACTCAGGAGGAGAGCACACTGCCTGCAGAGATGCCCATGTGGATTGTCTATATTAGAGCAGTGAGCACCTGAGGAGAAACCCACCTGGTGACTGAGCTTGCTTTCATTTAAAAAAAAAAAAAAAAATCATCAAATAGTGTTTGCCTTACAATCTTAATTCAAGCACTTAATTAAAGCCAACAGAGAATTCCAAAGTGAGGAGAAAAATTAGAGCAACAACTTTTTAATTATGCTGTAGGCATTTTCTCTTAGTTATTCTTCCCCCAAAAATCAAACAACTCCTCCTCTAAACACACATTTAGACAAAGATGATGAGAGCTAGCAAACAAGTACCAGAGGTTGTCTGCACAAATCCATGACCTAGATAACCTGATCACTCCTTGCCAGGGATCACCCCTATGCCACTCCTTAGCACCACTGTCCCCAAATCATGGGAAAGGAAGAGAAGAGAGAAGGCACAGGAAGTAACTTAAATGGTGGTTTCTCCCCAGAACCTCTACCAAGTAGAAGAACTTTCTAGTCATGTAAAAGTGTTGTTCTTCCAGTGGTACAGCAAGATGCTGTCTGCCTGGAGACAGTGGGAGAAATGAGAGAGCTGCTGTCATCTCCTGAACAACACAGTTCCTGCCTGTGAGCAGCAGAGCTGAACCTGTATCACCCTCTCGTGTTATGCAATATCACTAGGTGCACAACAAAAGTTTTGTCTTTACAAACAATGATTTTATATTACTTAGGATGGACAGAGTAATACTGATGTGGACATGGTCACGCTTTAAAGGAGATCCTACTGAAGTCTGATGGAAATAACTTAATTCAGGACCCCCTGCAAAAGAAAGAGGTTGTTCTTGACACGTTTATTGAAGTGTGAGGAACTTGGCAGGGTGTCAGTGATTGTGTCCACAGCTGCATCAGAAAAACATATTAAAGAACTGAGGTTTTAGGAAAATGAACCCACACCAAACAGAAGAGCTTAAGTGTTGGTTCAGCACAGTCCACACAAAATTCACATTCAAATTTTACCTTCTCAGCTACACTCACTCTACCATAGGTTGCTGGCATGACCAATTCCTAAATTTGGTCTTTTTCTTTCTTTTTCTTTTCCTTTAGCAGGAAAGGAAGAAAAATTAAAACATAAATAAGAATATTTTTAATATTTCTGCAGGTTGCCCAGTTACACAGACCTAAAAACTGATCAGACTAAGTCTTGCTAATGGTGAGAGATGACATTGTGGTCAGGATCACAGAACTGGATTAATTATGTAATGGGCATTCATTTGAAAGAACATTGTCCTTGTGTGAGCAAGACCAGATGTCTCATGTCTCAGCCTTTCTAGGACAACAGGCTGGAGAAATTTCTTGTCTTGACTTCCCTTTGTGCCAAATGGCTGGATTGGTGTGTCTACCTCACGTAGCCTCTCCACTGAAGAGAACCCAGCTGTGACTCCCAGGGTGCAAATCCCATCACACATTGTTATAACAGAGAGACAAACAAGTCAAGAACTTTTCTGAGATGAGATATAATTTTTCATAATCCCTTTCTGATAAATAAGGGACAGTAAAATCAAGATGGTAATCAGTCATATTCTGCTTCATTCTAACCATTGGAGTGTCAAATGATGGAATAAAAACAATTATACTTGGCTGAAGAGAAGGATTTTGATTCTTCAGGAAATTACAGTGTTCTTTAACGTAAATGT
Organism: Merops nubicus; assembly: GCF_000691845.1. Classification (NCBI taxonomy): domain Eukaryota; kingdom Metazoa; phylum Chordata; class Aves; order Coraciiformes; family Meropidae; genus Merops; species Merops nubicus. The sequence continues at coordinate 50,207 of NW_008627736.1, forward strand.
CTAAATTGGCCTGAAACAAAACTATTGCAATATTTCACATCAATAAGAAACCCCCTGTGGCTCAGGGAAACTGAAATTATTTCAGTGTCACTGCTGAAAGTAAGAACCATGAATTACCAAGAGTGTCCTCTTTACAGGAGATATGAAGGCAGCTGAAAACTTTTGGCTGTGTAACACATTTTTGAATTTACTTTCTTTACATTTTTTACCATGTTTTTGGTAGAGTCTCAGGGGACAGTATGAACCATTTTCTACCTTTGTACAATATGCTCTAAAGAGACTGACTCTATGGATCTTAACCTGCAACTTCAATATCTTTGACTGGCTACTAGCTGATTTCTCTATGTCATTATCATGCCAGAAGAGTGTAGGGAGTGTGTCCTGAACAATTGTTTTTCTTTTTTATGATCTTTGTCACTAAAATGGCAAATACTGAACATTATCAAAATAGCATAGTAACTAGCATTTTTAATGTGAGAAATGTATTGAGAAAAAGGAGACACTATATAAAATGTCCAACATAGCTCTTAAAAATGATCAGATGCTTTCTGAGAACTTTGAAAAGTTTCTGTTTTTGTAGCATTAATATCAAACATCATTTCATGGCATGAAGCCATCCCCAGAGTTGACAAAGCACAAGGACAAGTTCTATCTTGTGGATGTGATTCACACAAATATCTGAGACTGACAGTTCTATTCTCTGTCAAATCAGTGGCAAAAATCTCAGTCAGAAAAGGATAATACTGACTATTTTTGAAAATTCCATTCAAAACTTTGAATGTGCTCTTTCACATACCAACCTACCTAGATGCTGCTTATGTGGGCCCAATTACTGTTTGGAGTCAACAATTAATGGATTTACTCTTTCAATAGATTTGTGATCATGGAATCAAATTTTTTTTCGTGCTTTACACAAACATAGCAAAACTAAAGAAAGGTATAAAACTATCTGCCTTTGAGACTGATACCCTTATTTAATCACAGAACGTGGGAAGTAACTATAATCATCATTCCCACATTGTCACAAATGTTATACTTATATCCTGGTGCTTAGGATCAAAGAATATCTCAGTTCCTTGCCCTCATATCCTCATTCAGTCTTTGGCTTTGTAGATGGCTATGCCAGAAAGGGCCCCTCATATCCCCAGTCACAGGGATTATTTTTGTCATATCGGCATTGGTCCAGAAGACACTAAATGAAGAGTGCTCATTTATTCCATGCACAGAAGTTAGACATCACCCCTTCCCTCCCCTGATCTGATTTTTTTAAGTCATCTTTAGTAAATAAATTATGGAGAGCTTTGCAATAAGATTAACTTGGGAACAGCTCTTGAAAGAGAATATATCTCCTCCTGCTAACTCTTATCTGGCTGACAATCATAATGGTTTGGGAAGGGAAAAGGTAGGATTACCAATGCTGAAAAGTAAGAAAGTGTCTGTCGCACTAATCTGAAAGTATTTGGATTATTATGTGGATTACTTCTGTAAACTTGTGTACACTGAGCTGGCAACAGTGCTACGTATTTATACCTGAGGCAAATTAATAAAATCACAGGCATAAGCAAGCCTGCACACTGCTGTAGGAATCACAGGGTGAGCTGGAGTGAGTAGGAATCGGAGAGGTACCTCCACATAGTAAAAAGAAAATAGGCTCTTAGTTGCCTAACAACCTAAAACCACAAAAAGGATAAATAGCAAAGTGCATCTCCTAACTGAAAAGTCAAAACAATGTGATAGATCTTCCTGTCTTGAGCTGTCATTATTTATGAGGAGGTACTGTTGGACTAAAAACTCCCTGAAACTCACAGCACGGCTGAGGTCTCAACATTTCCCATTTTGTGCTGGAGCCTGGGTGGGAAATTATCTTTGACTTTTTTTTTATCTTTTTTTATCTTTTATTTTATCTTTGTGGCAAACACATATATGATTCTCCTGAAATTATTAGCCTGAACTAGGCTTTTGGCCATACATAAGTCTTGGCACACAGGGACATGATTCAGTGGTGGACTTGGCAGTTTTAGGTTTATGGTTGGACTCGATGATCTTAAATGATCCAGCCTGAACAATCCTATGCTTCTAGGAGTCTTTTTTTTTCAATTCTTTGTTACATTATCAATCAATCAATCTTTGTTTCTTACTTTTTCCTACCTCTGTCTGATATTCCCATGCTCTGTTTTCTGCTCCCTTCATGGTTTTCCTCTTATGAGAAGTAATTTTGTATAGCATCTCCAGCCACTCTTCCTTTCTTGTGCTGCAAGATAAACTCCTCATTCCCTCTGGAAAGAATTAGCACATGGGATGCTGCTGTCCCATGGTTGTTCTGCTGTATCTTTCACTAAACCTCGGTGACTTCTTTGTTTCACTTGTGATTTTTCAATCTCTTCACAAACAGATTCCAAATCACTCTCATTAATATCCTCCTGTTCCCTACAGTTTTTCACAGCTGTCTCCAGGAAGAAACAAAACAAACAAAAAGGAAAGAAAATTTCCAGACAGATTAAACTTTACCTCTAGGATTTCCCCAAACTGATAAACTCAGAAAATGCATTTCACCTACTTTTTGCCTACATCACACTTCCAAGTTTCTTACTGTAGATTCTCTTTCCTTTCAATAGGAGAAAATAGTTTTAGGGGTGTAATTCCTTTGACTCACTTTGTAAGGGAGAACAAGCTCCCCAACAGAGCAGTCTTTTTCCTTTGCTGTTATAGGAGGTCTAAACCATCAACTCTAACACAGACATCTGCATTATAGACATCTATGTTGTAGGCATCTACATGGAGTCAGATGAATGGCAGATTAAACTTGACAAACTGCATCTGTTCAAATGTCCTAAGCAACTAATGGGGCAAATTCTCCTTTGGTTTACACTCCTAAACAAATGTATGACTCCTAGTAAAATTCATCTCATTTTCAAAAATCAACATCACATTAAAAAAATCAAAGCCAAGTTTTACTGAGACATAGTTAGAAAGTTGGGATGGTTTTGTTTGGTATTCTAACCTTATTGCTTTGACTTCATCCACGCTCAAAAGACTCTGAACCAGTGCAACTGAAGAGAATGGCTGTCACATTATTCACCTGCAGCTTAAGATGATGATATAAAGAGGTAAAGGGGAGTCACTAAACCTTCCTCATCTGAATTTTAACTGGAGCAGTTCAAATGATCACAGTCTTTCCAAGTGCAACCTCAAGATGTTCTTGGGGTGCAGACTCTGGGCCAGCAGTGAGAGGAGTTCCACTGAACACAACCAGTCCAAATGCATTTGTCTTCAACCTCCTCTTTAAATTTCAGCTTTGATTATTTTTTCCTTTCCTGAGAATAGTCTGAAGTTCTAGCAATGTCCTTGGAGGAATACCTTGCCTGAAAGGAACATTTGGTTAAAATTACAGTGGAAAACAAACAATTCTTGCTGCTGCCATGTTTCCCTGAAATCCCTCATCTGCTCTTATGCAAGAATCTCAGTTCAGCAGAGAAAGGGAAGACTGAGATTTTTATTTTTGGGGGTGGAAGATGTTATTATTGTTGTTGTTGTTGTTGTTATTATTATTATTAAAATTTAAATTTTGTTTATATGTCCAGAAGTAGCCAGACTAATCCTTTTATTATCTCACCTCTTTGTGGAGCAGGTACAGAATATGACTAAGTTAATTTGTTTTACTCAATTAATCTGCCATGACCTGGACAGTATTTTATGTATTGGTGCTTTATACTGGTTACTTTTTCCCTAAACTACTGGAACTCTGACAAACAGTTCCCTCCCTTGTCTGGTCTCTTGTCTCTATTGCTTTCTTTCTTGGATAACATTTTCAAATTTACCACCTTTCCTGAGTTACAGTTTCTCACTTTCATACCTTAGCTCTGTGGCTAGATATCAAACTTTGGATTCAGCTTACTAAAACCAGCAAGAATTTTAGTCATCCAGGTTCTTTTCATAGAATCACAGAACAATAGAATGGTTTGGGATGGAAGAGTCATCTAGTTCAACCCCTCCAGCAATGAGTAGGGACATTTTTACCTAGATCAGGTTGCTCAAAGCCTCATCCAACCTGACCTGGAATGTTTCCACGTATGGGACATCTACTACCTCTCTGGGCAACCTGGGACACTATTTCACTACAGTCACTGTAAAAAAAATCATTCCTTGTATCTGGCTTAAATCTATGCTCCTCTAGTTGAAAACCATGGCCCCTTGTCCTGTTGCAACAGGCCCCTGCTAAAAGATCTATCCCTCATCTTTCTATGTGCCCTTTAAGTGCTGAAAAGCCACAACAAGGTGCTCCTGGAACCTCCTCTTCTCTAGGCTGAACAATCCCAACTTTCTCAGCCTGCCCTCACAGCAGAGGGGTTCCAGCCCTCAGATCTTTTTTGTGTCTTCCTCTGGACCCACTCCAACAGTCTATGTCCTTCCTGTGCAGAGGACCCCAGAACTGGACTCAATACTGCAGGTGGAGTCCCATCAGAGCAGAGCAGAGGAGGAGGTCACGTCACTTGGCCTGCTGGTCACGCTGCTTTGGATGCAGCCCAGGATGCAATTGGCTTCTGGGCTGTGAACATGTGTTGCCAGCTCATATCCAATTCCTCATCCACCAGTACTCCCAAGTCTTTCTTAGCAAGGCTGCTCTCAATCCCTTCATCCCTCAGCCTGTGTTGGTGCTGGGGTGGTTGTCCCAACCCAGGTGCAGGACAAGAGGCTGTCACAGCATAGAGAAAAACTATTCTAGGGTACAATCCCTTTTATCTTGGTGATCAGCTGTGAAAAGAATTCAGGACAACTGGCTCAGAGAGAAATGTGTATGTTGCAAAGTGAGATTAATTCCTCTCCTCTTATCCAGTTCTCTGCTCTGCCTGCTGATGAGGTTGTGCTTCGTTTTTCTTCTGATCACTGCTGTCTACATTATCTCCTTGATACCAAATGACAATCTAGAATTTCTCCATCAAACTATCTTCTTTCATTCACCTGGACAACCACTTCTTTCATGGCCTTAAAACACAGCAGTCATTTTATCCAGGACGTGAATGAGCTTGATTTCTGTGTTTTGCATAATTCACAAAACAATATTTATTGAAAAGGGGACGGATTTTTTAAATAAGTAAATACAATATTCACTAGGGGAAAAAAATGTGTTTGATAACATCCAGAAATTAGAAAACAAACAAACAAACAAACCAACCACATGAGACAGCAACTATTCTTGATGATGTGTTTGATAACATCCAGAAATTATAAAACAAACAAACAAACAAACAAACAAACCACATGAGACAGCAACTATTCTTGATCTAGCACGTCAAACTTAAAGTCAGTGTGCATGATCTTATCTTACAGAAAGAGAAGAGTGCTCATTGAAAATTGAACTACACAGGCAGATTGCTGCTAAACCAATTCTTAATACTATGGGGGGACAGAGGAGGTAATGAAAGAGTAACACAGTCAATGTGTTGTGAAATGAAATACTTTATGGTTATTCCTGAACCTCCTGATCTATAGTAACATAAACATCATCATCACATATCAGAGTGTATGAGTTGTCTATAGGAATTAATGACTTCAAAAAGTGATGATCTCTAATGATTAATCTGCAGTTCACTTTTATCTCCTGTTCAGCAAGTCTTCACAAGTTAAACTGCAGTGCATCCATGCCTGAACTGGTGTGGTACTGCATGGGCTAGATGCAAAATAGTTATTTAAACTCAATGTCAAACCTGAGTTCCAAAGCCCTGTTTGGAGGATTAGGGTTGTCTTAACCTCACATTAGTATAACTAGACTGCATCTAGGTCTAGGATCACTTGTTACTTAACCACTTGGCTGAAGTGCCTCGGTGTTGAAGTCTCAGGCATTCTGGATTTGGGATTAGCATAGGAAGAACCAAAGCAGGTTCTTCTGATTATGACAGAAGAGATACATCTAGTCAGATTGAGCTCGTCTAGATTTCCTCATTGAAAAATTAGATGTTTAATTGTAGTTTGTTTTGGGTTTTGTTGTTGTTGTTGTTGTTGTTTTTCTATAGCCAATGTAGAAAATTGTTTTGTGGAGACACAGTCTGTAAATTGCAGCAGGAACTTAGATTACTGGTTGGCTGGGAAACTTATTCCTTGTAATGCTGCAGGGACATAAAGCTGTTGAACAAGCCACGTGAAGCTACAGGACATGACATGAGAAACTGCTTGTTCTGAGAGGCAGCAGTGTAAGAAGCTGAGAAAACTTACAGGGTTGGGATCTCTGTGAGGAATGTGTGGGCTTCAGAGGTGGTCAGAGAGACATTATGTAAGACGCATCAATTTTCACAGGTAATTGAAGAGGATTATTTGGGACTTCTTGGTTCACTCAGACCAGACCTTTTATCTGATCATACCAAGAATCAAACCTACTTCTGCAATCAAGAATACCTGAAAGACGAGGTGGGATGGGATGGGATGGGATGGGATGGGATGGGATGGGATGGGATGGGAAAGGAAAGGGTGGGTTAGGCAGAGTGCTTTCCCTGGACTACTACATACCAAGCATTCCTCTGCCCCCAAAAAAGCCACCATGGATTGTATCTTCCTTTGGCACAATCAATATACATTATTACATACATAGAGGAGAACAGCTTAAGCTGAGAAAACAGATGAATCCATCCTCAAAGGTAAACTTTCACTCCATGATTTGGCTTCTGTCTTGGGAGGCTAAAATAATGCTCTTTTATTTGAGCTCAAATATCCTAACTCAACCACAAAGTTTACATATATACCAGTAATCCAAGTAATTACAAGTCCTGCTTTCTGGCCAACTGCATGATCTGGTCACTTCCATATTATAAAACCCTCATAGCTTCAAACCACTGTGACTATATCTAGCCTGCTCGTTAGGAATAGCTTCAGGCCCACTCCAGCACATGAACTATGCCTGGGAATTGTTTAAATTGTGCTAGTTTTCCCTGAACAAAACTGTGTAAGGGACCTGATGCCTGAATCTGACCCTTGATGCTGTTTAATTTTCTACAATAGATAAAATCAAAGAAATTATCCACTGCTTTCCTTTAAAGAATTTCAACCTGCTACTTAGTTTTTAATTCAGGACAAAGCTTTTTTTTTTTTTTTTTTTGGCTTAGCCAAATTCTCCTTTGACCTGAGTCAATTGGGAAAAAAACAATAAAGTCATCTTGGTTTAACCACCATAATCAGCATCATTTGAAGAAAACAAACCCAGGGAAAGTAGGAGGGCTTCAGATGCCTTTTGATTTGTTTTACACCAATATTATCACTCTGCAATTGGTTAGTAACATCATTTTTATAATGTTTCATAATTTACTCTTAATTATTTCTCATTTTCTCTGATCTGACTGAAATAAAACCTGGAACAATTGGCTTCAGCAGAGTAAAGCCTGGTAGGAAGAGTACACTATAAATACAGTCTAGAAAGATATAGCTATTGCCTTTATTTGACAACCTAACTGTTCCCCAAGCACTCATCCACCAGCCTTATAAAAGGAAATGTAGTTACTGAGGTCCAAATTCACCGTTAGTTTAAGTGTGTGCAATTCCACTGAAGTCAACACAATTGTGCCCGTTTACTTTCATGGTGAATTGGGACCCAGACCATTACTGAAGTAATAAAAGGTCAGTCAAACATAAAGCCAAGAGACCAACTTCTTGTTTAAATGAAAGCTGTGACTTTGCTCAAAATTCTTGACATAGATGATAGTTAACAAATGATCTGGATGGGAACTGAAAGAATAAGCATTGGGGTATATGAGTAAGTTACGGATGTTTAGGGCATGTTATGTTAACTGAATCATGATAAATAATTACATTTTATCTGTAAATGCAGAGGAATATGGCTTGGCTTATCTCGTGCTGGAACAGAAGTTAGGTGATAAAATAGTGATGTTGAGTACCTCAAAGATAATGTAATATTTGCCATGAAAGACAAAATGAGTCTGATACAAATGAACATCTCATGCATTCGTGTATAATTGCCTCTGAAGACACTAGGTTTAGTTAGTAGAAATGAAAGACTAAACTAGTTCATGAAAACAACATAGTTTATCTTGCAGTCACTCCACTGCGTTTAGGAAGCTCATACAGTACCCTCAGCTTTGCATCACCAATCACGTCTAAGGCAACATAGAACATCTACAGACAAAAGGATGAGTCCCACTACCTGGATATAACTTGGTCACATGGTTACAGGGTCTCTTTTACTCATATAGTTATACTGTTTAGTAGCACAGCAGGACATCAACCAGGATTCACATTGTCTAAGTTGAATGGGTGGTTAGGGAACTAGTTTAAAGAGCTGGGTTTAAACCTAGGCTTGCTCTATGATCAATGGAGACCATACAATTGGAGATTACCATCCTGACAGCATTTCTCCACAGCAAAGAGATTTGTGTATTGCCTGCAGCACAGTGGAAGAAGACATTCATGCAGGGGGACTTTGGAGGGCAATACAGGAGATGACACACAGAGTCAAGAGAAAGTCACCAGTGACCAATAACAATGATGATAAAGATGTTACAAAGCAAGCTTACAGCAGTGAACCTACAACAATGTTATTTGGTGTCTTACCCATGTTTCTGGATCTCAGCCTAAGACACCAGAAGGTGCTACATGAAACAAATGCTAATCGTGGAACACAAGAAGGCAACAAGGACACAAACAAAACTTCAATGTTAATGAAGCTTTAAGAATATTCCTAACTGGTATTTACTTAGCCATAGAAAAAGTGGATGGAATTGTTTCAAAAGTTAGATAGTTAGATGGCCTGAGTTACTAGTTTACAATGGATAGTAAGGTTACTAATTCCATGACCATATAAGAGTAATGAAGATAACAGACAGATCTTGCATTATTCTGAGAACATCTCAGTGTCCTTTGCTAAGATGCCTTTCTTCTTTTTAAAGAAGACACTTGCAGTTAGCAGAACTGAGACAGAAGTGGTGAATCCATGGCCTCTCTGCATGGGGAATAAATCTACTCTTCAGTGTCTCAGGTTAGTGCTTCATCCATTAGACCATATAACTTCTTCATTCCCAACTATTTCCATTAACCCTGTGTTCTTGATACAGAGTTATCTTGATACACAGAGTTAAATATTAGGTTCATGGCTTAAGCTGTTGGCCTTACCTTTTATTTCTATAATCAAGTACATCAGCATCTATTCTAGTGAATAGAAAGGGGCAGGAAAAGCTATCTACCTCCAAGCCAGCTGGCACAGAGTAGCTTATATCCACAGCTAAACTCTTTTACATCTAAACAGTTTGCTACGTGCAACCTGTCTGTTGGGAACAGCCCCTGGACTGTGCTATTCTTGACCCAGACCCAGGCACTCTCTGGAGAGGCACCAACTGGCCTAAACTGTGAACCAACCAAGCAGTTTAACAGTATGGTTGACCTAATTGTAAGTCTGGGCCCATACTCTGGCCTTGATTAGTTTACTGTTGACCTTAATTCATTTACTGCACAAAAATGTAGTTTAGGTATTAAACCAGAGGGGAAAGCATTTCAGTGTAGGGCATTAAAAACTTCAATTTTATCACTTTAAGATAGAGGCTGCCCTTCAGAGGCAACGTTGATAGCTTATTATAGCTTTCATTTGGAAAGATTCGGGTACAATATATAAAAACAGGCAGAGAAAATAGGTCTGGGAAGGACCTCAGGAGATCGTTCAGTCCATCTCCCTCCCCCAAGGCAGGATCTTCTGTATCAAACTGGTTATGACATACGTTTGCTTAACCTACTCTTAAAACCTTCCAATGATGGAGATTCCACCACCTCCCCAGGCAGAGTTAACCTACACTAAGAAAGTTTAGCTAATGACTAAGCTAAATCTTCCTTGCTACTGTTTAAGCCCATTGCTTCCCTCTCTATCCCCAGTGGACATGGAGAACAAGTTAATTCCTTCATCTCTGCAGCAACCTCTTCCTTAGCTGCAGCCTGTTGTCCTCTCTCACTTCTGTTTTCTTTGCTCATAAAATTAATAACCCTAAAATAAAAATATAAAATATTAAATATATACACTAATTCTGCAGACATTACATTAAACAGGTTATTTGTAAGGGGGAAAATTGCATATGAGGGATTTTGCAGCTGTGTGCTTGTTTTAAATACATTATTTTTTATTTTCATTTGGGAGAGGGATTGTTTGAGTCACGGGGGTTGCTTTTAAAATATTCAGGTCATCCTGTCTTTTCCTCCAAGCCTTAAAGGGTTAAGTCCCTGGTTGATTTCCCTTTGCAAGTCAGCTCCTTCATTACAAGTAGAATCCTTACAAGAAGACATATTTCATTTTTTAACTGGAGCATATCTAATGATCTGGGGGAAAGCCCTGTCTCGTAACATTTGATCTAGCCTCAGACAAGAAGAGCAAGGTGGCATCAGCCTCTTCCTATTTAGTCATGAGCCAAGGAACAGCACCAGGATCCAAGTGACATGCAGAACACATGCATCAAAGTAGCAGCTCAATCTGTACTGCAAATAACACTCTT
>NW_008627736.1:60709-66899 GCF_000691845.1 Merops nubicus
GTTGCTGGCCCTGAGCTGTAGTTCCAGTAATTGACATAGTTGCCCAATGCTAGAAAACAAACTCGGAAACTATTCTCATTAGACGTCCCCCTGGTTTGCTGCTCGGTTATTGTAAAACCCAAACACTGAGCTTCCCACCAGCGTGGCTCTGCTTTTAATTAGTTCTGATGGCACTGGGCGACGCGCCAAGGAAAAAAATGAACTTCCTGTGATTGAGGCTTGTTGCTCGGTATGTTGCTTCCTCCACACAGAGGTTGTTTTCACAACATTTTTCTGAAAAGGAGCTACTGACAGAAATAATATAAGTTTTTACTGCTTTTGATTTATTTTTTTTTGGTTCTGCCTTCCATGCTTATAAAAAGGCAGCTCAAAGTCAAGGAGCCTTAAAGTTACTATGTCATTATTTTGCCTTTCTGTGACTTGGCTGATTAAAGACATCCTAGGAGATTAATTTTTTTAATACAATAAGCACGGGCTCCTGTTAAAAAATATAAGACCAAGGACTTTTTTGTTGTTTAAAATTAATTTAGATGTGTTCAGGCATGGGGTGGGGAGGGACTTGAGGCTCATATTCAACAGCATAAGCTGTCACAGTGTGAACAGAGCTGAGTGAAATGGCAAATGAGTGTGATTCAAAAGCAGAATTAGTGTCTCATGTGGGGATATGATGAGACAACCAGTGTCTTAGCAGTTTCCTTCATTTCCTCTTAAAGAGAATTCTCAATTTCTCTTTCTTGTGAAATAAGGCTCAGGCCTTACCATTTGGTTCAAGTGAGTGTCTGTAAGTGGCATTCAGACCCAGACACCAATTTTTGGGTGCCTGAGAAATACACGTCCACATTTGTGCTGTCTCTGATTTGAGTCAGAGACAGTGAAGATCCAGTGGATACCATCAGTGGAGTCTAGAGAGTAGATGACCTGACCAAATGCAGGTAGGTATTTCTAGACTGGACTCAAACACTTTCCAGTCTCCATTGACTTGTATGGACAGGATAACTATTAATTGTAATGATAGCTTAGACAACTAAAGCAGATGAGCAGATCTAAATTTTCAATTCCTAATTGAAGACCTACATAACAGTAGGCATCTGCCTTCAGGTGGCTTGAATTCCTCTCTAGAGTCCGATTGACAACACTGAGGAAGGTCTTGATTTAGATGCACACAAGTATCCAGTGCTACCTGAGATGCCTCTAGGTCTCATCTCACATCCAGCTGACTCTCTAGAAGAGAACAGTTCTCCTGTAAATCCAGTGTTATATCTGTCAATCCCTCATGGATGTCTCACGAGTCTTTTGTCTCAAGCAGCAGCAAAAAAACTATGTCAAGTCAAACTGAGTTGAGCTTTCCATTTTTGTTGAAGACAATGAGAGTGTAGGCACCACATAGAAATTCCCACATTGCACTCATCAAAATTAGACAGCTGAACCAGGGGATGAATCTCCCCTGCCATCTGACTTTCCCTGGATGGATGCTACTCTATTTGATACACAGGTAGGTGTCTCATGGATAATTCTGTGCTTTATAAATTTCATTTTAAAAGATGGTTTTGGAGAAAAGGGACAAACTCAGCCTGAAAGCTCCTGAACCTGGTTTGTACAGTTGAATGCAAGCAGTGGCAGCCTGCTTGCCATTGCTCAGCTGCTTTGTGACAGTGAAATTTCTACAGGTATATGTAGAGATAAAAGAAATAATCCATTCAAATCAATTATAATGTCAGTCGAGTCAAAGGAAAAACAGAAACACTGTTTTCCTTTGTCATTGTGCTTCTGGAATTATTTGCTTTGCTTTTCAAAATAGGAGTATGAGGTGCATGAAGGCACTTAGTGAGTATGCATCACTCTGATGACATCCAAGAGCACAGGGTGGTACATTTCAGAAATGACCAGCTACTGCAGTAGTTATAAAATGGCATCTGCAGGCTGTGAAAATAATTGGATGATAACAACAGGCCACTAAACAAGACAGCTGATCATAAAACTATTCTATAGTTCTGGGGGCTGTGTGTGGGGCAGGGTGTTTGTTGGGTTTTGTTTTGGGTTTTTTTTTACTGAGGAGGCATAGTGTCTTTGAAATATATTTGTAAATAAAGAGTATTATCACCACTTCAAGTAGATTGCCTTCTCTGTTAAAAAATATTGAGACAAAATGGTAGAAAAATCCACCAACTATTAAACAGAAAGACTCAGAGATTCCTGAACCACAGATCACCAGAATCTAGCAGAACTACCTAGGATATATTGTCATATATTTACCACCTAATATAGTTCCTTAGGCACCCTTTGTTGAGCAGTTGACCCAGCAGACCCATTTTGCATTCAGTCCATACTGAGCTGACCTTTTCCTCGTATTCTTCGGGGATCTTTCCATACCTGATTTTGAGTAAAGGCAGCTACTGCAAAAACAACTGTTGTTCCTCTGCTGCCTCTGGTTGTCACATGACCATCAGTCAGGATGTCACTGAAGACTGAAGTCCTCTTTCATCTCAGAGCACTGCTTTTAGATTCTGAAGAAACTTATGAAGACAGAGGGATTTGAGAGAGATTTCTACAAGCAGATCTTTTTGAGCTTAAATATTTCAGGACCTACAAACACCTATATAATCTGTAAGGATTAAAAAAAAAAAAAAAATTACATTTTAAGGCATATATTGGCTGGAACACTTTGTGGTGCTGGAGTGGGTCCAGAGAAGGGCAACGAGGATGGTGAGAGGACTGGAAAACATGCCTTAGGAAGACTGGCTGAGGGAACTGGGGTTGAGGTTGTTTAGTCTGTAGGAGACAGAGAAGACCTTATTGCTCTCTATAACTACCTAAAAAGAGTTTGTAGTGAGGTTGGTGTTGGTCTCTTCTCCCAAATTATTAACGATAGGCCAAGAGGAAATGGCCTCAAGTTGCACCAGGGGAGGTTTAGATTGGATATTAGGAAGAATTTCTTCACTGTGAGAGTGGTGAGGCACTGGGATGGGCTGCCCAGGGAGGTGGTGGAGTCACCATCCCTTGAGGTGTTCAAAAAATGAGTAGATGTACCACTTGAGGCTATGGTCCAGTGATCAGGGAAATGTTGGGATGAAGGTTGGACGATGATCCTAGAGGTCCTTTCCAACCATAGTGATTCTGTGGAAATGTGGAAAGGGGAAAGAAACAGAACAACCTTGTCTTCAGGGAAAAAAAAAAAAAAAAGTTCCTTCTGTTGTAGAGACACAAATGCTTCAAGCAGTTCCCAAATCTTAGGATCTCTTACACCTTTGACTACCTCTCTGTTGTGTTTATATATGCCTAATGTGCCTGGGAAAGTGTTCCACTAACTTTACCCACTTCAGTGCCTGTGCTGCATAGGGTAAGGAGTGTGCAAAATGCTTTCACATCAATAAACTATACAGGTTGGCTTAATTAACCAGGCTTAAAAAAAAAAAAAAAAACAAAAGTTAAGCCAGTTATCTAACCCTGTCGTCAGCTGGCATGGTCTGGTCATGTCAACACTATTAAATCCCTGTGATCTTCAGAAAAGGGTGGCTGCACTGAATCTGCCTTTTTGGATCATTCCCTGGCTCTACTATCTTCTGAGCCATGTCCAAGACTTACTGGGATAGCACTGCTTAGACAACATTTTTATGCTGCAATGATATAGATAATGCCACCACAGGGCTTGGGAATGTTCTTTGGCACACTTGAATTTACTAGGATGGAAGCAATCTAATGGACTAGGTTTGTTTAGCATAGGTCACCAAACAGCTCTGCAGTGTTTCTCCAGGGAGGTAAGAATCATGGACCAGATACCTTGTAAATATTGCTTAAAACTGAGATCCCGGCCAATAAAATGTTTTAATTACTTTCATTAAAAGAGGAAGTTAATTCCATTTTCTCAGTCTTTTTTTGTTTAAATTGTTCTAGTTATTTCTCTTCTTAAAGTGGCCAATTAAATTTTTTAATTACTTTCATTAAAAGAGGAGGTTAATTCCATTTTCTCAGTCGTTTTTTTGGTCTAGATTGTTCTAGTTATTTCTCTTCTTAAAGAGCCATGTAAGTTTGGTTTAAAACATGCTTTCTTAACTTTCTCTCTTGGGATAATAGCTGGGGAAAGGGATTTGATATCCCAATTGCCAGCGATTTCACATCAATGGAAGCCAAGGACAACCACAGTTTTGAAAGTTGACTGCTTGAACCCTGAAGTGCACTTATCGCATCAGCTGGAAAATAACCCTATTCCTCTGCCAGCAATTTCACATCAATGGAAGCCAAAGACAACCACAGTTTTGAAAGTTGACTTTGTGAACTCTGAAGTGCACTTATAGCATCAGCTGGAAAATAACCCTATTCCTAAATATGGTTCCACCTTTCACCCTCTTCTAAAAGCATGAGATCAACTCCCAGCCACTCTTCTGGAGGAAAGTTTGAGGATAGGAGATCACAGAACTGTTGAGGTTGGAAGATACTTCTGGAGATCATTTTATCCCATCCCCCTATTCAAGCAGCTGTCTACAGCAGGTTGCATATAAACAAAAACATACAAAAAATACATGGCTCTGGTTGGAAACTGTAATAGGTCACATTGCCATTTCACATCTAAGCCAAAACTTTTAGAACAGGTAAGTTTCACAGGGTGATGAAGTTGATTTTGGACGTAACATCAGAATGTTGGCTTGTATTGGCACAGGTACTAAGATGTAACTAAAACAGATGCAAAGCAGCTGCTCTTTTCAGTTTCACATGTTTATGGACAAAAATAAGGTATCTCAATGGGGATGGAAAATATCACAGAAGTCCTACCTGGAAAAGCAAATGCAAAAGCTGTGAGGTCCCGTGTGTAGGCATTGTAACTGAAGCCAATGGGTTCACATAATCACAGAACAGCTGAGGTTAGAAGATGTGTCTCAAGATCACCTTGTGCAACCCTCTTCCACAGAGCACAGTCATAGAATTGTAGAATCATAGAATAGCTTAGGTTGGAAGGAACCTTAGAGATCATCTAATCCAACCTCCCTGCCATAGGCAGGGACATCTCTCAACTAGACTGGGGTGCTCAAGGCCTCAATCAACCTGGCCTAGAGCACCTCCAGGGAGGAGCATCTACAGCTTCTCTGGGCAATCTCTTCCAGAGTCTCACCACCCTTGTGTTGAAGAGCTTCTTCCTAAGATCCAGTCTAAATCTCCTCTCTAGACTGTCAAAGTCCCTCCAAATGGCAGAACACTCATGTTGTTTACCAGCTACTCCTTTCAGTTTCAAGTCATCTACAAAAATGCTAAGGGTGCACTCTACTCCAACATCCAGATCACTGACGAAGAGGTTGAACAGTATTGGCCCCAGTATTGACCACTGACTACATATTCAGCTGGACTTTGTGTCACTGATCACAAGCCTCTGACCATGGCAGTGCAATCAACTTTCAGCACATGTCATTATCCATTTATCTATTCCATGCTTAATCAGTTTGTCCATGAGAATGTCCTCCACCTACCCACCAGCGCACTTCCTATGCATGAGACATTAAAGAGAAGTTTATGAGGTTATATCTTATCATGTCAAACACCTATGTCTTAAGTTTGGCCTAAATTTATGAGCCCGTTTCCTCTTGTTCTATGACTAAATAAATAAATAAAATTAATGGGCTCATGTTGCAACAGGGGAGGTTTAGATTGGATGTTTGGAAGAATTTCTTCCCTGACAGAGTGGTGAGGCCTTGGAAGAGGCTGGCCCGGGGAGGGGGGGGGGTGACACACCCCGGGTTGGAAGAGGCTGCCCAGGGAAGTGGTGGAGTCACCATCCCTGGAGGTGTTCAAAAAGTGTGTACATGTGGCACTTGGGGACATGGCTTAATGGTCATGGTAGTGTTGGGTGATGGTTGGACTTGATGATCTTAGAAGTCCTTTCCAACCTTTAATGATTCTAAACCTGACATCCAGGTGGTGGTTGAATGGGAGTCACCAAGGTCCTGATGTGCAGAGCTCACCCTTGAGCCTGATTTTTCTCTCCCAGTAGACCCGTGGCCATTATTTGCCTTTACTTTATGTTGTGAAATGCTACCTGAGTTCTACCTAAAATACAGTGCCATTAAAGATTCAACCATATTGTTATTCCTTAGCAGTAATTTTTAACAAAAAACAAATGCTTGTCAACAAATGCAATCCAACCTAAAAACATTGACAGTTTTCTGATTAAAATCTAGTGCCTTTGTTTTTTTCTTTTCCTTTC
>NW_008627736.1:66942-82267 GCF_000691845.1 Merops nubicus
CTTTCAAACGACCCTTTTTCTGTTCTAGTTCTTCAAGGACTTTGCTGAAAGCTCTTGTCTTCCAGGATGTATTTTAGGTGTCTAACCCCTGAAAGCACATAATTCTCTCAGCCTTCTTTACAAATCTCAGTTTTCAAATGGCTTTACACATCAATAAACTATACAGGTTGGCTTAATTAACCAGGCTTCTCCTGACTGAACAGGATATCAGAGTCTAGTCCTTAAAATCTGTGCATTTATATTTAGCTTACACATTCAAAGACAAGGGTATGCCACAATCTCCAGTGCTGAAATTCCAAAGCAGGCACTGAAGTTCCACAAGGGATTAATTTGATTCTGTATTTAGATTAACAGTACTCACATAAATACTGAATTAGAGCTGATGTCAATCTTTTATGCTAATTGCTAGCTAGACCCAGTAGAAAGACACGCTTTACTTGGACCACTTTTGTAAGATTGCTATCTACTGTGGAGAGATTTAGGCATTTGCTTTCCATTAGCATTAATAGGAGCTGTCCACATAAATCACTCATCGCCAGCAAGAAAAGATAAAGTCCTAAAAAGATAAAATTCAGAGAACACAGGCTTTCCCAATTGAAAAATCTACTACTAATAAAAAAATCCTGCAACGTAAACATCTAACATCTGAACCGTGTAGTAACACTGTGATATGAAATAAAGTGGTCCATGAAGTGATTGCTTCAAGGGGAAACAATACTTGGCTATTTCCAAATCTTTTTAAAAAAACTCATAGAACTCCTCTGTTATTGGTAAAAACATAAATAAAGCAAATAGCTGCAGAGGAAGGAGGAGGAGCAGGAGCATAGTAATTTCAATTGGTTTTATTGTCCTTTTTTTTTTTTTATGCAAGATAGTGACAGATCGAATAAAACACCTTGTTATGCAAGCACAGAGGACAAAGACTGCTAGAAATAATACCAAAAAAAATCCAGCTTTTAGGTAATCCAGATGTAACTGGGCAATAGGTCATTTAAGCTAAGAAGTTGAAGGGGTCCAGATGCAATGCTTGCTGCTTTGCTCCTTGTTGCTGTTCTTTATGAAATGAATGTAATTTATCTCACTAGGCCAGGAAAACACATAGATCATTGGCCAGGACTCCCTGGTGCTTGGCATTGGGCCAGTGCTGATCATGATCTTTGTAACTGTATGATACCATGTTTCATAAAAAAAATCAAAACAAAAAAATGTTTTTCCCTTGCTGGTGATGTAAATCTGGATGGATTCTAGTGAGGTTACAATAAGCAACAAAGAATAATCAGAAGAACCAAATTTCATCCCTTATGGTGCCATCATTTAAACCTCTGTGTAGCACTGAGTACAGTTTTTTAAAGGAATGCTATAAATGGGTTGCCAAAAGCCTTATCTGTGTTTCGACATACATACACACATCTATTGTTTTGTATTTCCTTCTCTACTTAAAAGGACAAAACTGAGCCCTAATGAGACGTCATTGGTACAATACCATGCCATTAAAACTCACCTGTTAGAAGGCAAACTTGATGCAATGTTACATTCTGCAGCTAATGCCTAATCACTTGATACTAATGAAGTTAGCAAAGTGAATACTCTGTGTGTGCGCATGAGGGAAGGGAACACTTTATTTACAGAGGAAGTTTTGTCTCAAAATATTTTATGAGAATATATTTGTTTAAAAATGTGGGATTTGAGTGTCATATGAGTGTCTAAGAAAAATTTTTTTTCTAATTAATTTATTACACAGAGCACAAAGTTTTGGCTTTCTTATGCTACAGTATTTTCTAGCATTGAGCATATTTAATTTCACTTCAAAACATCCCAAATAGGCTCCTGCCATGACCCCAAGAACCTGTGGTAAAGCCTGAATGTCTTCTTCAATCTTAAATAAACAAAATATACAGAATCTCCCAGTTCTCCTGAGAGGTTTTCCTGATGAATTCATTGAGGTCTTGGCTAAGATTCTGAGATTTCAATTTATTCAGCCATGAGATGATTGGATCTTATGTCTCTGTTTCTTTGTCACATTAAAGAGCCTTCCAGTGTGGCATGTAAGCTCCCTGGATAAGGTAACTCTGGTCGTGCTGATATAGTTCATGAACAGATACACTTCATTTGAGATTTGGCCAAGGTTTTACTATTAGCCTTGATTATTAGGTGGAGAGGAACAATTCCCCTCTCTTAAGGAACACCGTGGCAGCCAAAGGTTAGATTGATTTTGGCTGCCACAGAGCAGCATCTTTCCAGTTTATCAAATGCCTGATAAGCTTGGATTCACTCTCAGTACTCAGTCCAAGCATCCATTGAATTGATGTAGGAATCTGATTGGAAAGAAACAACCATAAATGATAGTGATAACTTAGAAGAACTTTGACACTTGAATGAATGGACGGGCAGGGTGGGAGTGAACTGTTGCACTTGGCAGAGAAATAAGAAAAAAAAAGAAAAAAGAATGAAAACTAGTAAAATCCTTAGATAGCGTGACTTGCAGCATCATACTGTGAATAAGTTGCTGAATTGTATTCTTTGTCTTTTCAGGGTTGTCTGAGATCCTCACAGAAGAACTATCACATGTTTCTTATCTGTTCGGGACCTATCACAAGGAAATAAAGATAGACCAGCAGGCAAACAGGCAGGCAGATATTAATGACACCTTTGTGGTGTTGTTTATGACACAGGATCATAACAGAATTTATAGCACAGTGGCAGTGTGCAGAACCCTACATGCCATTTACATAGCTTAAAAAAAAAAGAAGGTAAAGAAGCCATGCTATAAATGCAAAAAACATGAAACTATTCCTCATTTATGCAAAAGTATATAAATAAGTTTCTGGTGATAATATTTTAACTAGGAAGCTTTATTTGTTACAGATAGAGGTTATTCTGAAGGTGCACAAAGGGATCCAGCAGAACAAAAATACTAAAAATCATTATTAGGATGAACCTTCCAACAAATAAGAGGCTGGAGATGAAAAAGAAAGTGTTCTTGTGAGCATTAACAATACACAGAACCTTTAGAAAAAGTGATGCATTGATAGCTTACCTCTAAACCTTTTCAGCCAACAATGTTGACACCCTACATAAAAAAAAAATTAAAAAAAAAAATCCTTAGAAAAATGCAGCAATTACATAGATACATATACATGTAGGTAGACAGATGTGATGAAAGAAGAGATGCTGTGACAGAAGAAAATAAAAAAAAGAACGGAAATGGCTGATTCTTTCTTTGTGACATATTTTCTCTCTCATCCTTGCATATTTGCATTAAAGTGATTGTGAATAATGTACATTTGACCAGTGCTGTCTGCGGAACTAATGCCTATTAAAGTGATGGGAAGTAGCATATGTTGTGCCTTGGGCAGAGAAAGTCCAATCACCCCCACTGTGTGCAAGTCTCCAACTAAAATGCAGGACAGCCTGGGTTTTATCCTAAATGAACCCAGCAGGGAGAAACAGGACATAGTCCCTCATTCCACATTTAAGCTTCTAAAGT
Organism: Merops nubicus; assembly: GCF_000691845.1. NCBI lineage: Eukaryota > Metazoa > Chordata > Aves > Coraciiformes > Meropidae > Merops > Merops nubicus. Next base: position 70,430 of record NW_008627736.1, read on the forward strand.
AAGGTTTCAAGAGTTAGATTCAGAAAAAGGGGACTGTAACATCCATCATTTAATTTACACTTGGTGCTAATGTTATTTTATCTTGTACTGGTGCTATCAGTACAAAGGAAAGCAGTAAGGCAGGGGAGGTGGATGTGTATTCAGTTGTTTCTAGAACTGAGATGAATTTGCTTTATGGGTACCAAAAGAAAGAAAAAAAAGGAAGGGGGGGAAAAAAAAAGGAAAAAAGAAATTAAATTTAAAACAACAACAACAACAACAACAACAACAAACTACCTCCACTGCTCTGCTTCTGCTATTCTTCCACATTTTCTGCCAGTGCCTGATTTTGTCAGTAATTGCAAAATGGTTTAGGTTTGTTTGGTTTCACTTTTATGTTCCTGCACTGTACTAGAAATGTTCTGCTATTTGAACAGCTTGTAAAGCTTTTTGAGTCGTGTTACATAATCTTCCCAACGACCTCCAGCATCAAGTTCAGATCTAAAGCAGTCTTTCTTCTACCTGTGTGAACATGATAGCTGGGGAAAAAAAAAAAAAAAAAAAGAAAAAAAGGAAAAGATAGAACTGTATGAGAATAACAAATTCAGCTGAACTAAGGAAATAAAATTTGCCGAATTGTCATGTTTAGATCTGTAGCAAGGAATTTTGCTTCATTACTTCCAGCATTACAAAAAGTAGAGGGGGAAGGGGATGCAAGGGAAAGGCGGCAAAGTCTTTTTTTTTTTTTAATATAGTATTCATAGGAGCAATTTATTTCCATTTCCAATGAAATAAATCTGTCTTACATAGAACTGTATCTGTTAGTGATGTGGAAAAACATTTGCTGCCAATGTAAATCAGAGGCAACTGCAGTGAAATGAATGGATTGGCATGGGATCCCAATTACAGTGGTGCAAGTTCTGAATATCCCACAGACTTGGGATCAGTGCACAGAAGGGAGATTGAAATTTCTTCTTTTATCAGCATGAAGGTAAACTGAATCGTTAATTTCCTTTGTAGTCTTGAGAGCAGATTATTAGCATGCCTTGAACATTAATGATTGCTGGGTGAAAGTTTTGAAGCTGATACTTTCAATTATCTCTTCACAGAGTCTAAACAAAAAGTTCTGACATCAGCTAGAGCCAAACCCTGCATTAGAGCTACCACTGAAATTCAGATCCAGATTTGTAGTCTGAAATTCAATTACAACCCAGTTCCAAAATCCAAAAAGCGAGCTGCTCATTTGCACTTCTCCTCAGCTAGTGACTACAGATAGGAAATATCCCCATTTTTTTCTGTTTATTGCTGATGCTATTTAACTTTAAAAGGTACTGGGCAAATAGGAAAAAAAAAAAAAAAAAAAAAAGAGAGAGAGAAAGAAGGACTGTATTGCTGAGATAATTACAAGAAGAGGCTATTCCTATTAACAGAGCTCAAATTATGTGATTAGGCTTCCATTATTTTCCTTGCTGTTGCCTAGGAAATCTAGGCTGGCTTTGGAGGAATTATTTTAACATTTATTTCTTCCTCTTCTTATCTCCTCTGAATAATTCCTTAGCACTGGTAATAATAAAAGAACTATTAAATACTCAGAGACCCCAGCTGGATTCCACCACAGTAAGCATCCTACATCCACACGCTGTGGCTCACCACTGCTTTAAGCCACCCTAAGCACATACGACCACAAAAATTGGCAGTCTTACCCAAGGCCATGATGCTCTGCCCCTTCCCTTGCTGGGATCATCTGGGACTATGGAACCTCGCTGTGAACTGGATCCTCAAACTAATCTTGCTAAAGAGGAGAGGGAGAAGATTAAAGTTTAGGCAAATTCTTTACATGACTGCTCAATGCAGCAAAAAAAAAAAATAAGCCCAAAACAAGCAATTAAAAAAAACAAAACAAAACAAAACAACATTAAAGAGAGGGTAAAGATGTGTGGGTGGTGGTGGAGGGTTGTCATACTACAATCCAACAGATCAGTTTGATCAGTTAAAAGTGACTGTGAGATCACAGCTCTAACAATTATCTTATTCAAGCATCTACCAGACTGAACAGATGAAGAAAAAGTTCTGGTTTCCCACTGGAAGGAAATTAAGCACATGCAGACCTGACCTTGGCCTTGCCTGGTTGTGTTTAATCCCAGTTAACTTCATTGGGCCTGATCCTGACTGACAATTCTCCTAACCCCCAAAATGAGGTGAGCAGATCCAAACTCCCTATTCAGAAATTTCTTTGGTCTGGGCTGATTCATATAAGCCTAGAAGATTTTATGAGGTTATCCTCCAGACCTCAGCAAAAACTATGCTACAGTCCTGGGTCTTGGCATTTTTATTTCCTAGAATAAGTGTTGCTTAGGTGTCTACCTTAAGAGGAGATTAATTGTTCTCCAAGCTCCATTGACTGTATTAACTAAGAGTTTGATTCAAGTATTCAGCCATAGATGACTGGTGCCATTTGTGATAGTATGAGATAGTCCATCAAAAGAGTTCAGGTCTCTTATATGTCCTGTGTCATATCTAATAACCTGACTTGGATGTCTTGGTTACTTAGTAGTATCCAGCCCCCTAACTACACTATGGACCCAGGTGACTCAGTCAAACCTGTTTGGGCATTTTAACCATCTAGACATAAACTCCTGAATTTAGGTATATTAGTCAGAAAGGGAATCCCATACTAGAATTCCTGAGCTCATCATTGCCTTCACCACATCAAGCAGATGAGGGCAAAGAGCTCGCCCTCACAGGGCCCTCAGGCTGGTGTTGTTAATATTGTACTAACAGAGTTTAAGACAGAGCTGAATGATTTCTGGCTATACACCAGTTGCAATCATCAAACATCAGTCATCAACCCCTGATGTGGTTGGTGAGAGTAAACCTGAAGGCTTTGCTGGAGTGAGGAACTCAACACGGTAAAAGTTTCTCTTCCTTTACTACATTAGGAGTAGGGCCTGAGCCTTCAGAGTTACTAACAGGCTGAATCATCCTATCATAATCTTCAATTCAAATGTTGTAATCAGGTTAGGGACTCAGAAGAGACCGTTTGAATGTGTCCATCTCCTTTCCTCTCCCCTTCCTTATTCCCACAGAAAACAATCTCTAAACATGTTCCCATTCATCTTCTATAAGCCACTGTCTCTAAAATTAGTAGAGATCAAGGAACAAAGTCAGGAACCAAAGATGTATGAAATCTAAACAATATTAGGCATCGACTTTGTTCCTTCTTAGAAGACAACCATCCTTTAACAACTTGAGCAGTAGCTGCTCAAGTTGGACACAGACTGTGGCTACTACAAACCCACAAGATACTGTTGGTCTCAATGTATTCTGAACACAAAATTGATTCACGTTATTCAAGACAGAATTGAGAACAACTCTTCTCACAGCAAAAGCCAAAAGGGAACAGAGGGCCCTGAGTAGTGCTAATAAAACAACAAGTGTCCCTCACAAAGTTACAATTCCTACTGACCTGTGGCATGCTTATCTTTGAGTTTAGCCTTGATGCTTTAAGTGGCCTCATTCCCTAGTTTGTTTTGAATCTTTATAGTCTGAGTTTTTATGTACTTATCCATTATTAACTCATATCTCATAATTACTGCTCCACTTTGGATGGTATTTTTTGATTACTCCCCTGACACCAGAGTCCAAGCATGAAGTAGTCACCCTTTTTTGGTGCATATCTTCCTTAGATATTTTGTTTCCCAAGTTCCAAGGTGTGCTCACTCATTATGTTTCCATCATGGTTATGTCTTTCTCTCATTTTGCAGTCTTTATTGTTCTCAGGACACTGGGATGGGAAAAAAAAAAAAAAAGAAGATTGGTATGAATTACCATCTTAAATAAAGAGAATAAGAAATCCTTGCAGTTATCCTGTCTGACTTTACATAATGTATCTGAAAGTTACTTGACTAATATGCCATTATGATAACCTTCCCCAGCCCTACCAAGCAATTTAATGAATATGACAAAATAATTAAATCAAGACGAAGACTTATGAACCAAAGCCAGCTCAAAAATTTAAATCCAAATTCAATCCTAAGGAAAATAAGTTTGAAACATCAAATTTTCAGACTTTAGGTGCTGCAACCCTGTTCACTATTGCAAAACCTGTTTGGCAAAGGCATACCAGAATTGGTGAGAACCTCAGAGCTGTGTTAAGGAAGGAACTAAATACTTGTCCTTTTTGCAGTCAATGAGATTTTTGCCATTAACTCTAATTTGACGGAGTTCATGGCTTGGTTTTGCACTGGAAGGAAGTTCTCTGCAGTGGTAGTTTTTTACCTCATGAGAATATTGTACCTCAGTGCCAAAAAGCTTTATAACAAACTGTAGGAGACAGTATAAATAGGCTCAGTGACGCTAGTGGGTGAGTCAAAAAATAACTAACTCTTTCAAAGATGTTTGGACAGTACCACATATCTGTACATCTTGCTCACTTTTTTTGGTCTTTTTTTTTTTTTTTTAATTGCTAATTTCAAAATGAATCTATTTGTCCTGTGAGTGGTTATGTTTGGCAAAGCAATTACAAGCAGCTACCACCGAGAACAGCTGTTCATTGTCATCATTGATAGCAACTAATATAATCAGTCCAAAGCAAGATCACTCCTCTAAGGGGAAAGTATATTTAGCTATCATTCAAAATCCTCAGCCTGATATCCTTGATAGTTCAGTAACTCACTGTTTTGCCAGTGGGGCTGATAGAAGTTTCTTTGTTGTGATGGATGCATTTGCCATTACTCACCATACCAGTTCCCCCCTCCCCTCCAGCTGTTTTACTGTGGTACAATCTCCAAAACCCATGAATCTTGCAGTATCCTAGCAGCCCGCTCTGTAACATTCCAGCTTGACAAAATTAGAGCTAATAATTCAAACAAGCTAAAACATCACATGGGAAAAAGTCAAAGGAGACTTTTCATTAGAGGCATCGACTGCTGGGAAACCTGGGAGACAAATGGCGATCCAGTAATCATCCTTGTCAAATCAGAAAGTGTCAATGTATTGATTGTATCATTATAATTGAATTAATTACAGTTGTATCTCTCTAGATATTGAACTTATAGCTTGATTTTAGGACTTGTTTCTCTTGTCAAAAAGATGGGATTTTATTTTAAGATCCTCAGAAGTTTGTTTTGTTTGGGGTTTTTTTCAATAGGAATTGCATGTTTTGCAAACGGATGCTGACCTGGAAAATTAATCTTTGCTTACCCATGCAAACAGAAAGAATATCTCTGCAAATTTCCAGTCTGCCAACCTCTTCTGAGATATTTCTGTGAACCACAGTTAGATGAAAAAGGGCCTTACATCCATTTCAAGCCAGAATGACAATATGCTCCATGATGTATTGGAGTCTATTGACTGCATTTGTGATGTGCTTGTTGGTGAGCATGGAACTGGACTGGGAAAGGCAACTTTGTCCATGTGATCCAGAAAAATGATTTTTAGTAAATCAAGCACCAACCTGCTGATAGCATGTACATACAGTAATTACAAGATAAAGCTTCCTTTCTAGTTTTAGCTCACTACTAAGATCATTGTGTCTGAATGTTTCTCACCCAAAGTCAACAGCAATACAGAAACTAAAGTTGCACTGCATTAAATATAACATTTCAGAACAGAAGCTCCATATGAGATGGAGGATTTGGGAGTGGTTGTTCTCGCTGTTTTAGTGAATGTGGTTTTGATTTATTTGGTTAGTGTTATATTTGATAGACATTATGTCTGATTTTTGTACCATGTCATCACTCATTTATTTCCAAGTGCTCACTTACACATATATAGAAATACAGGCACAGGAGGATCAGGCATCTTTTCTAAGTTCTTTCAGGAAAATAACTGCAGATGCAACCAGCTTGGGTGTCTGAATAGACAGGGCAGCACGTTATTCAGTAAGCTGTTTTCTCTTTCTATAATGTTATGACAAGATCACTTACAGATCTTGTTCTTATTTACAGCCACAGTGGGTTTTTTTCTTCTGTTTTTGAAAGTGTCCTCATAATTAATCTGGAGTAAACAGGATGAAATCTAATATTGTATCATATCTCCTAGTATGTCAGAGTAGTCACTAAGAAGTCTGATGCTGTTGGGCTTCTCAGATTAATTTGTCTTTGTTTCAATGATGTAAAAAAATGCTTGGAAAAGAAAAAAAAATATATAATACTCTAATGTTGAAGTATGTAAGTTTTTTACAGATGCATATATTTCAACCATGTTTACACAAGGAACACAATTAACACATAATTAGGTCTTTTTTTTTTAAATTTTATTTTTAAGATAAAATTGCTTTCAGTGTTTTATTTCAGGTCTATGGTGAAACATAAAAAGATCAAGAAGACACACATCTGTAATTGTCAGGTACAGTCGTGAAGATCACGTTGAACCACTTTGTGGGTCTGCCTCAGCAAAGAGGGTCCCATACGAAAACTGTCTCAAATCACTACCTAATTACACACTCCTCCATCTAGGATTCATTCACAACTTCTTTCATCTAAGTATATTTACTTCTCTTGGAGAAAGTCTAGGTAAGCTGCAACATTGATAGCTACTCCCAGTGCAGAAATAATACTTGGTCTTAAATTTATGCAGTAAGAATGAAGAAACCATGAGGTCTACATTAAGAAACATCCCTTTCTTCCCAGTATAAATGTCAGACAAACTTGTTTGCTGGCAGAGGAAAAGAATGAATATCCTCTGAAGGATGCAGTCTGAGAAAATATGGTCATGCAGTTTGAGATCAAGGAGATCAGAGGTTGAAAAAAACTTGTATAATTCATTGTCTCTAGTTGCAAAACTTCACCCAGGCATGTATTTGTACTTCCTGATCACTATCTTCTTGAAAAAGGCACATACAAACTTTTTCCTCACTAAAGCCAGGGACACAGCAATCCATTGTCCTTGGATCAGAACATGGTGTGCAACAGGAGCTGAATAAAGACGTTTGTTGGCTGGGTTGGATTTATATTTACAACTTACATTTAAAAAGAGCTTTGTGTGTTTTCAAGGAATAGTAAGGCTGACACTTCTGAATCCAAGCCTTTACAATAACACCTCCCATCACTTTCATCAATCTCTTAATATCTCTGGGTTTTCTTTCTTTTTTAAAATATGGTACAACTTGTATAATAATAATAATTACCTCACAAGAAAGATATGAAGCTTAATTAAATAAAGGCTGATTATCAGAAACTCAGAGCATGTGCAGAGCCTGTTTGCTATAGCTTTTCTGCTGTTAAGCTCTTCTGCAGATCAAGCCCGGGCTGTGCAAGAAGTGATATGAATCATCTGTATCAAAAGAAATATGACTCATGCAAGGCAGAGCCGTCCAAGACCACAAATGAGGCATTATTTTGATAATGAGAGGTTTATAAAGGAGACAGAGGGAGAAGGATCTCCTGACTCTTTTAACCTAGCCCCTATTCTAGGCCTCTACACAATCTCCTTAAAAATGTACAGAATCTTTGTGTGAACATCTTGACTGAAAAGGACTAGCCAGAAATTCATAAAAGATAGAAAGCAGATGAGCTTCAGTCATTTTTACACCTAAACTCAAACCAGACTTCATCAAGTTCCTCTAATGTTCTTTCACTGCTGGTTGCAAGCTGGGACTGAAAGTGGAAATGCCAAAGCATCCCAAAGACAGGCAGCATTCGTGGTGGGATGAGAAGCAGATGTTGAAAAAATCTCAAAGAGATGATCTTCTCACACAAATATCAGACTTTTTTTGCACAATTCAAGTCCAAGATTTCAACAAACAGGTGTCTGCAGCCTCCACTCCAAAAGAAGCTCTGTTTATAGTCTCTCTTTTGTCATATCTCATAGTTCCATAGTCATTTGAGATATCCTGGAGCACCTCAAAGGGTGCTACCTTGACAAGTAGTGCTTTGCTACCCCACTGGATTTCAATATGATTTTATTGGTGTTCAGCAGCTTTGAAAAGCTCCTTAGACAGGAGGGAGAGAGAAGCAGTGATTATAATGTGAGTGGAGTTGAGAAGGGCCCAAGATCCATCCTTCTGCTGTATCATTGCCTTTCTTTACGATCTTAAATAGGATGTTGGACTTGAATTCTTAATATGCTTTAATTTCCATGGAATTTAATTGTCTTACTGCCCTCAGCAACATCTACTTGTGAAGATAACTACACTGAAGATTGTCCAGCTTCTGTGGTGAGAAGTCATACATAATTATTGTAAATCAAACATGGTCAAATAGAGAAATCCACTGTATTGCCTCATTTTTAAAAGGAGTGGAATCATAGGTGGGATTCATCCTTCCTAAGTGTGTTCAAAGTATGTGACTTAAATAATACTAATGCAGTGAAAGGTATAATGATCATCTGCAGTAATAACTGCAAGTTCCCTAACTAAGAGAGTAAAATAGGCCCTTCCAGAGAGTTGTTCTTCTCAGCTATGTTAAATTCTTATTTTAGGTCTATTCATCTCAGGAATTACTTGTCTTCTCTGCTGCATACAAAGGGAATCCAGAACAATCTCCTTAGACACAGACTTCTAATTTGTAGACACCTAAATTCCACCTTAAAAAAGCACTGAGGCATAATTTAACATTTTAAACTCTAACCAGAGATCTGGCTGCAAGCATCTTCAGGCACAATATTTACAATAAGATTTTTGTTCATTAAAAATTACTTTAAGAAAAAAAAAATACCAATTTTAAGAATGAATGCATTACAATTTTTTTGTTTTATGGGTCTACAAGGACCTAACAGAAAGTAATGTTTTGACTAAAGAGATTTTTAAGGGCAATCAAACCATATGAATATTAAATGAGGATACTGTAAACACATCCATAAAATATTTCTTGTTATGTGTGTGCCATCTTTATTGTTGCTCTATACCTGTGCATTAGCATTTTTTGCCCCTAACTCTTACAAAATCTCAGACTGCTTTATAGTGATTAATTAATTAATTAATTATAGCTCAAATTCATTCTCTTGGATAGAAAACTACCTGATGGATTCCCTGAGGCACGGAGTCCCTTATGGTTAGAGAACAAATGGATAGAAGAATCGAATCTTTTTGCTGCCTGCTTTATCCCCAAGAAATCTGGTGCACTTACAGAGTGTACAACAGAGCTCAGGCTACAATTTTTCATCCCAACCCATTTGACCAGTTACCTGTGGATATCTGAGGGTGCATGTCATCGTGGTTGCTGATGGAAGGGTTCATGAAGTGAAGAGCCAGATTCCGCCAAGCACATGGGTTTAAAATAAACAAATATTACAATCCCATTTATTAAAGCCAAAAGGAATTTGGAGACAAATTTCATTCCTTAAAAAATTGGAGATTTCTCAATAGATTTGAGGTTCTTATATTACTGAAGCTAACACAAAGCTCATTTTGCCAACACCTATTACTGGTGCCACTAATCACATGCATGAGACACTTGGACTAAACCAGTCATCCAGTTTCTGTGTATAAGTCCAATGCAAAACAGATAAGCACCTGCAAACAGTGATTCATTCAGTCCTAAAATAGGTTTCTAGCTGATTAACCATGACTAGGTGTCTAAGCTATAGACAACCAACATGAAGTGAGTTTAATCCTTTCATAAACAGTCAGCTACTGCTATAATGCAAGTCTTACCCAAATTAAATCAGTCTCTTTTAATACCAAATCGACCAGACCACTTGTTTCAAGCCCACATAAACATCTCTGGTAACAAACAAAACCAAATGTGAGAATTACCAACATAAACACTCATTTCGATGAAAAAAAAATTAATCCCTGTTTTCTAAGGCTGTTTGGCTTAAATCAAACACCCAGCTAACCTCTGAACCAGTGCTGGGAAGTTTCCATTCCAACGAGAGCTTTAGGAACTCATGCCAAAAACCTACACTCTACCCCCAGTTGGCAGGAGGTTGGCAGAGACACAAAAAAACATGTTAACAATGATGCTTTTTTTCTATACATACAGTAAACCTTATGTGTGTCAACACACTTGTTTAAACAGCTTTTTAAATCTGACTCACAATCTTCATGAATACATAAAACGTTCCAGATGTTAAAATGTCCCAGGACGTGCATTTTAACTGACTTTGTTGTGTATTTGTAGCCTGACATGCAAAGAGGGCATATTGATTAGAATTACTGACATACTTACTGCTTCAGTTTTCCTGCTTCCTCCTGAGTGGTATTTGCCATGGAACGACTGCTCTTTGTGCTATTTATTCCTAGCATGGTGCTCTTGGGATCCTGGATGTTTTGGAGATTCCCTTTTCAACAGTAGCTGAAGAGGTGAAGGAGGAAGAAAGAAGAAGGGGGGGAAAGCAGTCTGAGAATTCACAGGTGTAATAAGGGAGAGACTGAAAGGAGGGAGAGAAGAGGGTGAGAGAGAAAATCTGTTTTCCCTTCTCTACCATTACAGGTGCTGATCAGATAAGCACAGGTCTGTGCTCAGCTGCAGTTTGCCATTGGCATACCCATGGCAAAGCCCTTTGCACGGGTGCAAAGTCACTGCTTTCTTTAACTCTTACCCTTTATTAAACTTAAGACTCAGAATCCCCCATAGCCATTGGCTTTTATTAGCATTGAGCATGTGTGCATCACCAGAAAATCCAAGGCCTGGGAGAAATAGACTGCAGAATGTTACAGCCTCAGAGAAACCCCCTTAGAAACAAGGTACTCTGGATATTTGCATGGGAATTATCATAAAGGCCTGTGGAGCTTAAAAAACGGATTCTGTGGCTGTTTCTGACCTTGCTTGCATTGATGTTAGACCAGTGCCACTTTGCTGATTTCAGTTTACGTACTCCTGAGTAAGAATAAATAAAGCTTAGGAGTATTTTTCTGAAGTGCCCTCATTATTAGCTCCAGATCCATAAAGGTTTGATGGAGCTTGTGCTCCTCTGTACTTAGATCAAGATCTTAGAATGTTATCCAGATCATTTACTACAAACACCTAAAACAGGCATCACAAAAAGCAGCAGGTACTCACTCAATGAGGGAATCCAAATGATGACATTTAGGCTACCTGACAAGTCAGCAGACACCATCAGGAGTGATAAAAAGATCTCCAGGGACTAGGTACATCTTTTACCCTATGACTTTTCAGTGCACAGTGCACACATGACAGCAGCAGGACTTTTCCATCCCAGTGCACAAACCAGCTGCAGAGATTTTTCCCCTCTCATTACACTGGTCCCATAAATTTTGCCTATGCCTGGTGGTAGGAACAGAGGGTAAGTCCCTCTTTCCTTCCTTTCCCTTCTTTGCACCAAATCTCAGGCTATAGAATAGCTCTTTACATGAAAGATGCCTTCTGGGCTGGGGAGTCAGTGTCTTTTTCAGGGTCGTGATGTTTTAGCTGAACTCACTTTGGCACAGATAGGAACAGTCTGTGTAAGATCAGATTTTGGGGACCTGGCCCAACAAAACAGGCACAGCAACAGCTGGCTCAGCAAAGACACACTCATCTCCAGATATCATTTAGAGATGAGTGAGAAGCAGGCAACAAGCAGGACACAGAAGTTACACAGACTTGGCTACAACTTTGAGTGCATAGCATTTTTCAGGGTCAAGCATGGGACAAAATAATCTACATGTGTTCTCTCAACTCAATCTTCTGGGGTATCAGATTAAAATTGAATATAAGTGTGAGGTAACACCTTCTCTATGCTTCACTGACAGTGTTGACTCCTTCCCTTAGTAAGACGTTTAATATTTGGAGAGCCTATAAACACCTGCATGTTGAAAACAACATTTAAATGCCTTACTCTCTGACTGAATCCCACCTTTCTTCCTCTCTGAATGATATTTTATGTATCTTCATGCTTGACTTCATCTGGTACTGGATCATAGGCACTGTCTTAACAAAGCCATAAGACTTAGGTATTCTCCAAGCAGCAGGA
>NW_008627736.1:82298-94079 GCF_000691845.1 Merops nubicus
GATATGACCAATGGTGGCAGAGAAAAGGCAGATGAAGAATAGATGATGCAGAGTTCTGTCACAAAATAATTAATGCTAAAAGACTAGAATTGCAAAAGATCTTGAGTAGCACAAAGCCTTTGGCTTTCTAGTATTTATATTAGCAATCTAACCTAATGCATCTCAAAAGCTAAAGCAATTTGTTTGGATTGGAGGTGTTAACCTGGAAGCACAGGAAGAGGGAATTCACCTCCCCTTACTTTAGCTATCAGAAAGTTAGACACCTGTCTACACTATTTATTCAGTTCCTCTTCTAGTCAGTGAAGAAAGACACCAACCTCTAGCAATGGCCTAGTCCATCCCAGTATAAGTGAGCTGAACTGCTCTCTGGAGGATCCTGTCTGCTTCCATTGACTATTGAGAGATGATCAACAGCTTAGACAACTAGCTTAGATTAGGTACCTGCCGTCTAGACATTTAACATTACATGAGACTAATCTACCCCCCAGATATTCCCCATCTCTTCAGAAACCTCATGAGTGTTGTTGCAGTAAAAAATACTGCTTTTTCATATTTATGCTTCCCAGAAGCAAGTTTTGATTTGCTGGTGTATCTCTTATTCTTCAGCAATGATTCATTGTCATTCTCCTCTTCCCTTGTTTAAACACATGTATATATGCATATACATAATATATATATGAACTAAGTGTATCTTTATATATATAACACAGCATGCATGTATTTTATGGCATTTGGGGTTTTTTTGCCTCTATATGAACAGAAAACTGGAAAATCTGACAAAGTCTCTAAGTTGCTGCATCTGAATTCTAGCCATGATAAACTCTTTGTGTTAACTATTGACCATGGGAAACTTCTGGAACTTAAAAACCTTACCAAATTATTATTCATTTTATTTGCTCAAGGATTATTTTTAAACCACAATCTCCCAGGTGCTGTAGTTAGCTTGTCCTGGCATACTTAAGTCATGCTAACCTTTGAACCTGTCTCATCTTTTCTTCCAAACTTAGTCAGCTGGGGCTTTTAAAGTTCACACTTAAAATTAACCTCTGGTCTATTGAGTCTTATGAATGTCCTCATCTATAGCTTGTGGTTCTGACATGCAGTCAGTGACTGTCAGCTGCACAGATGAAACAATCAGCTTTTTTTCAGCACTTGAAACCAGAAGAAGAAAAAAAAAATAGTCAAACAATACAATCAGTTTATATCCTAATAATATTAGATGGATTTTTTTGCAGGAAAATAAATTAACAGATAAATAGCTTGCTTGGATACTAAACAGATTAGCCCTTCGTGCCATTTAAAGGAAGAAAACTACTTTGTAACAGGAAAATTATTTTTTATATCTCCTATCTCACCTGGTGCATTTCCCTTCCATTCTACTGATAATTTCAACATACTTTTATGGAGAGCAATTCCAGACCCCATTATTGTTCCAAGCTCTGACATTCACATAGGAAATGAAAAACTGCCCTAACCTTCCTTCCTGCTCATAAAGTCCTGGAAGAGGTGGATAAGACCACAGAATCTTTTGACTTAGGGTACAATTTTTTCTGCATTTGCATAAATCCCCCAGGCAGGCAGGAAGAGACAATATTTCAAACCCAATCCCAAATATTTCATTTGCAACGGTTATCTCATAATTACAGAGCTGCTGCCAATTAGCAAAACGAGAAACCTGTAGAATAACTTTGTGCTGTTAAACGTGAAGGAAGGGATGGGGCTGATGGGCTCGAAGAAGGTGTATTGCATGTAGATAAATAGTCCTGAACTGAAACGGGCAGTCCCACAGAGTGACCAGTGGTTTCTTTGCCTGGAGGGTTCACACACCCTGCACACATCGATCGAAACACCTTTTCCTCATGAAGATGTTTGCTGTTGTGGGACAACCATTGCTGCCACAGTGATTTAAGAGAACAATGCAATATTATAGGCAATCTGAAGCACAGGCTTTTTTCACCCACCAAAAACGCACCGAGAATTTAGAGGGAACATAATTAACTTTGGCAGGGGATTAGTGACCACATGCAGAACTTCCCTGGAAGCCAGACAACTGCAAAGGAAAAAAAAAAAGCCTTTTCTTTAACACCACCTGAAACGCAGCGTCAGCAATACCAGGCACCCACTATGTCATGTGGGTGTAGAATACAGTGAGATGAAAAGGATTACCTTTGGGTCACCTTCAGGTCCTGCTGAGAAACTTTCTCTTAAAACCCCTCAGACTCCCCCTTCCCTCATCAGCAGATCAAACTTTGTGATTTAAGGTCACTGCTACCTCATGTCTTATACTTCAAGGTTTCTAACTCACTTATTTGCTCATCTGCACTTGTCTGTAGAACTGATAAAACCCCAGGGTGCTCATGTCTTTTACAGATGAACACAACGCCATGGTAAGGAAAGTATGGGGCAGGAGGTAAAACTGGAGAACTCTTCCACCTCCATGATATATTTACCATTTATGAACCAGCCATGTCCTGCAATATGCTGAATATCTCCTAAATAAAGAATCTCCATGACATTTTATTGCAAGGGAAAAATTGGGTTTTTTTCCTCACTTGAACCTCAGATCCTGTTCCTGGGTATGAGGTCAGGGGTCCTTTGAGGAAGCGACTGGTGGAGTTTTGGCCAATTATAAGTGTAAAATATTATCTCAACCAGCATAAAAGGTCCAGTCATCACTTCTCAAGCTCAGAGATGAGGAATACACCTCTCAAAGCATGGCCATGTCTACATCAGGTTGCACGTGGAGCTGCCATAAGCATGGGATGTTTCCCATCCTCTGTGCCTCACTAACAGCTCCAGTGCAGACTCCTTATAGACCACTTGTGTGTTCCTATACCATCTGCATGCAAGCACGAGGGCTCCAGCTTTGCACAGAAATTGTGTCAGAAGGATGAGCAAATGAAACCTTCAGTGTCACCTCAAGGCCAATTTGAGTGAACAAGAGAAATTATCAACTGCTACTGGATGAGATCCCTGATGTAGAAGGAGTATCATGTCACCACACTCAAATCACTTGTGTCCCAGTCCCAGAGTGCTTGAAATGAGCTGGATCTCTGGATGTGGACAGATGAGAGATGGGGAAAATGTAGTTTCCTGAATACTGCACAGTGTATAGCTAAGTAAGTTTATTCCTGGGATGGGTTGGTGATGTTGAAGATCATATCCACTACAAAACTGATGACTGTAAATACATCAGAGCAGGGAGGATAAAAGACTCTGGGCCATTGGACTTCCATACCATCTATGGGTGTTTCCAGCCCTACCTACAGTAATGGAGTTTCTGCCTACTAATTCACTGACCTTGTGTGGTTATAATCAAAATTTGACTTCCAAAAAGTTCTTCTTTTTCCACATATATTCTACAAGGAAAGTTACTTACACATGAGACTAATATAATTACATCCTTGGAGGACAACTGATGACATACTCATTCTGACCCATCCCAAATGACAAGGGTGGATCCTCTGCTACAAAATTTTAAAGAACATTCTCTGTTATTTTAAGAGCACTTTTGAAATTTTAATAAGTAATTTTAAGGCCAGGCCTTGTGCCTACTGAAATCAATTAGATTTTTGTTGCTGATTGAAACGAAAGTTAAATCAGACTTCATAATTACTTTTCTGAGTACTTTAATAGCCAACCCTGTGTTTTTATAATGTCTGTATTTAAATGGCTCGTTCATTTAACAACATCCTTTCTCCTTCATTTAAGTTACAAATAAACAGAAATTGTTGAGCTGATGTCTCAAAAGGAAACAAAAATAATGTAAATATTTGCTACAGTAACAACTAAAAAATAGGATTCACCTCTGGCCCTACATTTGTTAAGGATAAATTGGGTCCAGTAATTTTTATTGCGTTCACTATAAAAAAGACCACACACTAGTCTCTTTTAGAATCTTTTAATCAGGGCTTTAAAAACATTTGTATGGCTCCTAAAACCTGTAGCTTCTTAGGATGCAGAGAGGGTACCTACTGAAGAGGATCACCACTTTCCCTCCTGCTCTGAAAAAAATACAGCTACTGGTATGATTACAAGGAGGTGGAAACTGGAAGCATTGTCTTCTGCTGGCCTGACACCAGAAGGTGTGATGTTGTCTGTTTTTGCATCAAAGTCGCCCAAATGAAGAATAATCTGCCCCATATGGATACTGATAGGACTAGATTGTGCCATTTGGGCCTGGTGCCAAGTGGGGCCTGATAGCTCTAAGCTGTCTGCTGTAAAGGATGGAGCTGTAACTCCTTATGTTCGAAATATCATTTTAGTTTCCTACTGTTTGGGTCTCTTTTTTTTAGGTCCAGAATGGACACAACCTGCCATACTTTTCTTCTTTCTTCTTAAGTTTTCCCAATGTCTTTTCCACATCTCCAAGCAAAATGATAGTTGGCTAAATGCCATCCTGCATTTTTTTTTTTATACAGACTATGAAGGAAGAGAAAAAAATTAAGTGGAGGGGGGAAAAAAGAAGGAAGAATAATAAAAATGAGGAAATTAAGAATAATATCCTTAACAAACAGGGAGAAGATTAGGAAATTGCTGGGGTGACCTGTGATTTCTTAACGTTTCATTTCAACTTAATGAAAGGAATGGAAGAACCAAGATGGAAAGGCCAAGAAGTTCTTACAGTTGACCTTACTACTGCTTTTCCTCAGGTCCAGGCCACACTTCACCTCTTCCTTGTGCACTGCATGGTGGTGCTCTGCCTCTTGGCTAAGCCAGGGGTTAGTTAATGTTGGAAAGTAAGCCAAGTACCTGTCATTCTATACAAATGCTAAATGCTGTTGTTGCTAAACTGCTGCTCCATCAATCTTGTAAGATAAAAAGGGAGCCTGGCATGGCTCTGACTGGGGACATAGCTTGAGTGGCCAGGTTGAAGTCACACACATACTCTGGCATAGGTGCTTAAGGACTCTGCCAAAGCAGGGTCTGTAAATGCAATATATGGTTTCAAAGCATCAGTCACGGCCACCCTATGGAAAACTTGCTTGTGTTTTAGCCTGGGAGATATGAGGGAAAGAGGGAATCACACCCCTGTTTCTACTGTGGCTGCCAAACACTTCTGCTGCAGTTTATACCTCCAGAGACCATGGAGAAAAAAACACCTCTCAAGTTTTCAGCTGGTGAGTGCATCAGGAAGGCCTTTCCTTGTCTCACTGCCACCACTCACACACAAAGTTATGGTGTCTAATAACCTTTCACATGGCCTGAGAAAGGCCTGGGCAGTTCCTCTTTTTTCCCTGTAAGAAGAAAGAGCAGAAGAAACTTTGCAGTTTATGGACACAACAATCTCATTAAAGCTTCACCATGGCTTCCAGAAGTTTTAATAAAGCAGCTGGTTAATCACAATAATATCCCTCCCCCCCTTCACTTTATGGAAAGATCCTGTGGTCAGGAAGTATAAAACTCTCAACACATTGACCACAGTGAGGATTACAGCCTCATGCAGTGACACTTTCCCAACTGTAGATCTTGTGTGCTGCACAAACCTCAAACAACCTCATAAACAAGTTTGAAGCAGACCTAACGCCAGGCTTGCCAAGGAGAACATCAAGAGTGATTCTGTTAATGAGGTCTGGCTGGAGCTGAAACACCTCTCCTAAGTGTGTTATTTTTAATCAAGTCATTTCCAGCAGTAATCTTTATGGGAGTGTGCAGTGATTCATTCCTTAAAATTTACACTTGAAGGCCCTAGTCTTGGGCCGTTGATGTCACTGGAAGCTTTAGCAATGATGGATGGATGTTGTATCAGACACCACAGACTTGACACTCTAATGACTTAACACCCACAGACCAGACTAGAATCTGTGTCCACAGACTCTCATAACTCAAAGAGAAGGCTGGGAGCATGGTCCAAGAGCTCACCTCAACAACATGTAAGGAAACTAATAGCAAATCAGGGTCTTATTCTTGCATTGTGTCACCGCTGTCCTCAGCTGAGCCAACATACCATCTGCCTGAGGTTCATAACCGGGGTGCTTCTGAGCACCCCAAGGAGGCCCAGTCCAGCAAGTGTGCTCTGATCTGAGCAGGGTGGGGGAATAACAGGTTCCAGTTCATGGCCATCTTTATTCAAAATGTAGCTGACGTAAGAGCTGCTTTCACCTAAGAAGAAGGAGATTTAGAGTCTGTGCCCTGCTCCTCATGGAAGTTTTCAGTCCCCTGTCTCCCAATAAAGTCCCTTAAACCACCAGGCTATCTCTGAAAAAAAAAAAAAAAGAAAAAAAAGAAAAGTCTCACTCCCTCGTGCTGTGATTAAGCTACTATGAGTAAGGAAATGGGAGTATGACTTCCCTTCAGATAGTTATTTTGCATCCTGAATCCTCTCTGAATCCTTAGTCAAACTGAGGGCTTCTCCCCTACCTGTAGCAGGTTAAATCCCTTTATGCAAAGAAGCACAGGACAAGGAAGGAGGAAAGTCTGTGGCAGCAATAAGACTGCTAGGGATGTACAGTTCTTTGTATATGAAGACCTCAAAGGGCTTCTTAGCATAGAATAAGTAGCAATGGTCATCTTTGTGCCAGTTATCTGTGCCTAATTTAGCAGTTGTTTCAGATGTGGCTTTCTAGCTTATTAAGTGTATCACTAAGCATAAAAGACAACTGGTAACATCTCCTTTGAGTCTTCTGGGTCCCTATCAAGTCCACTGAGAAACAAAGATGCACAGATGCTCTTCATTCAGCCTACCTAGACATTCATGCCAGGATGGCACAAGCCAGCTGCTGGAGGAATCTCTCTCCATGCAGATAGAAGGAACCTCTTCAACCTCAACAGGTGTCTACCTTATAGGCAAGTACAAACCAGTGAGATTAGCTTCAATCCCTTAGCAAACAATCAGAATACAACTCCCTATCCTCATTTATATAAATAATAAATGAGGGATAAAGAAGCTGTTCCAGCAGAGCTGAGAAAATACTGCATTTTTTCCTTCCTCCCTTGTCATATCTCTACTCACTGACCCACACTGTTTCTCATTCTGGATAATGATTCCCAAGTAGATGCATAATTAAAGACCCCATGCAGCAAATCTTATTCCAGAATTCTGGAATAGCTATTTTGGTCAATTCTGAAGTGTCAAGAAGCCCTAAGGCATGTGAAGAGAAGTGAGCACCCATCTCGATGAGAAGCTGTTAAAAGGAAGGTGAAAATAATAGGGAACTTGTGTATGTTGGTAAATGTCAATGAGGGTGTTGCTGGTAGCATCATTTTAAATTATTCTGGCACACATGCTACTAGGGCTGCACAACTAGTTTGGAAGCCAAAAAAAGGACTGAGTGAATTCAAATTCTTTTTAGATACACACGTGGTCTTCCAGGTTACAATTTAGTCATAATCTGAATTCATATTCCAAATTATTTCTTTGAGGCATGTTGGTCTCAAGTCTATGAGCTGTTTGTTGTATATATTAGATATATGAAAATAAATCTAGGCTAATTAGTTTTGATTAGAGCAGAGTTTATGATGTGTTATTGGTGGGGTTTTTTTGCCTTGATTGGATTAATTCAGTTCTTAGAAACACATGTTACACGTGAAAAAAAAGTATTTTCAAATGCCTGTGCCACAAATCTCCTCTTAACAGTCATTGGAAACTCCTTCTTTGTACAAACTTTGCTGCAGTAAACTTAAAGACTAAATTATGCATAAAAAAAAAAAAATAATACACTGGGAGAAGGAAACAGAAAACAAACCAAACCAACCAACCAAACAAAACCACCTAACAATATTTACAGCATTTCATTTCAGTAGTCAATGTTTTGTAGACTAGTCCAGCACCATCCACTATCAGGTTCATTAATTGCATCCACTAATTTCGCAGTCCTTCTTCCTGGTACTGAGCACTTATTCATGCATGTTCAGCTACAGTACAGTCAATGAGCTGGCTTGTGACTTTGAGCACAGCAGCAGAAGGGCTGTCCCAGCTAACACTGCAGTGTAGGAAACTCAGGCTGCATTTTGATTACACCCTCCACGCTCAACTCTCATACTCCTTACTACAAAAGGACTGAGCCAATCTCTTGTGGTCCTACTGCTGTCACTCTTGTTTCTCAGAATCCTCCACACACCAGCTCCATCACATGCACACTCAGCCACACTCACCTTCAGCTTCAATCATGCCCTCTTCCCTCCACTAACATGTACTCACTCAGACACTTTCACATTTGGTTTACATACCCAACCCCTGGCACTCACATCCAGTTATGTTCAGAGTGTTACACCCACACTTAATTACAATCACACCCTCACACCCCCCATTCAGCCACACCACTGGTGCTGCCCACCTCCCCCCCTACTCAATTATAATCACAAGTGATTAAACCTGCAATCCTGCACCCAAGGTATAATCCTTCACTGGCATTCGCATCCACTTATGCTCAACAGCCTTCACTGGGATGCACGTCTGCTCATCACATTCATGCACGCATGGAAACACCAGATTTTTCTTTCATCCTGACAGCAGAGTGGGTTTTTTTCTCCATTTTATTTTCAGCTCCACAATGAGCATCCACTTCTCACCAAGGAACAGAAAGACCTGCTGTTCCTATGGAATGTTGCCTTCACAGAAAATCACCTTGAATCCTTATTTTATACTTCCTAAAGAATTTGTGGTTGGTTTTATTTTAGTACCTAGTGGGAATGAAAATCAAGGTGTTATTTCACTGGGCACTTGAAACAAAAGGCAGTTCCTACCCTAAAGAGATTAGGGCTGTTCCCATCTTTCAGCTGGAGAAAGTCACAGAGTTTCTTATGGAGGAATATGAAGGTCACCTACTCAGTCCTTTGTAGGATCTATGAAATTTGTGAAATCAAATTGCTAAGGTTCCCTGACACGTGGGCAACCAGTCACCACTGCAGCCACTCATTGTCCAAGCAGTCTGCAATCATCTGAGATGATCCATATCTATGGTCTCTTCCGCATGAATTCATGGCCATCTTTTGTAGCTTGGTAATGGTGATGTGCAGATGAAATCCCACTTTTCCTAAAAGCCAGCAAAAAGATTGTTCAGTGACCACGGATGTATGATCTTCCTGATGATGAGAGCCACCTCAGAAGTGTGTGAAGCCCACACAGATGCTAACAAGAACCCTGGGCTGCTAAGGGACAGATTTCAACAGATAAATCCAATTCCAAGAACACTAGCCATAGTCATGAATATTAATGAAAGGTCAGAAAGAAAAGAGGATGGGAAAAAGATTGTGTCTAGACACTTCAGAAGCATAAACAAAGCAACTGTCATCTGTAGCAACTCACGTGCACCTGCATCTACAAACACCTCAATATTTTTTCCAGTATTTAAAACCCACAGTCAGTCTGAACCAGACTTAGGAGGAAGCTCTGACAATCTGAAGTGATTTCTAAAACAGGTTTTGGTTTAGGAAGATAAGCCAAGGCTCTGGCTAAGAAGCCAAATTTTAGATTGCATGTTCTCGTTCCATTTTTTTTCTAAATAAAGACATAAAATCTCAATGAAATTCACACTACTTCTTCTAGAAATAACGGCAGGTTGGGGAGGGTAGGGAGGGGGGGAGGGTGCTGGAAGAAAAAGAAGAAAAAGGGAAAAAAACAATAACAAAACCACCCAAACCTAAATAGAACCCTGCAGGATGAGACAGAGCCGATGGATAAGTGCCTGCTGCCACAATAGAACACACATGGCCTGTTCAAAGATGCCTTTGCAGGGAGCCAGGCCACAAATAAAAAGAGACATGTGGTGTGGGGTTGAATTGGCCACTTTTTTATTAAATAAACAATTGATCCAAATCAAGTAACTCTAAATCATGTATGGGGTCTTTGTTGATCCTGACCAGAACTAATACGTGCAGATATCCTGCACTCAGTCTTATAATTGTCATTCCCTGCACGGCTACCTCCCATCAGAAATCCCACTTCTGTGGATCTTGGGGAGGCAGCAGAGAAGATAGGAAGGGACACAAATAGGAGGAACAATCTCTTTTCATCATCCAAGCATCTCAAGCAGCATCTGAATCTGAACAGATACAAATGACAAAGGGGGGAGGGGAGTTCTCTCAGTGTTATGGGGGTGTCACCCCCATTCTGTGCCTACCACTGTGTGTTGCATGGAGGAAGGACTAGAAGACCACGACTGCTCCTACCCTAACTCTTGGCAAAGTCGACAGAAGTGGGTTAGAAAAGTAAGAAAAGGAAAATGCATCCTGCCGTTTGCTCATGGAAAGATTCAAAGCCAAATCATGGCTGCAAAATGCTGCTGACATTAAAGATGTTATTTCTAACATCTTTTATAATGCAACATGAGGAAATGGGAAGGTATTTCACCACAACAGTTGTCATAATCACCAAAGATCAAAAAGGCAACACAGAAAGAATCTTTTGACCCAAACTATTGCAAAACTCTCCTATTTGGAGAAGGTGAGATTAGGGCTAGGCTTCTGTGGATAATCCAGGTTCACTCATGTGATGATTGTGGCTGATATGTTTTTTTGCTCCACTGGTTTTGGATGACTTTTATAAGTCAAAGACCTTTTGGTCAACGTTTTTCAAAGCTGCTGTCGAGTGCTTGCTCCTCATTCTTTTCTGTGACCCCAAATTTTAACCACTTTAGAGGAGAAATGCCATGATAAATGTCACCACTCCATAGGACAGTCACCTGTCTTACAAAATTTGAGGCATTTTGGAAAATGCAGTTTGATCCTGAGGTAACTAAGATGACACCTGTGATTTTCTGCCATACATAAGGGAAGGATTAAGGCCAAAAAGCAAAGATGGTTCAGAAGAGTGAAAAATGTGATGATGATAATACAGATTGCTATTAGATCATTTACTGTTAACATGGGAAAAAAAATTAAATGGTATCACTGTCTAGGAAGTGTATTCTTCTTTTCAGCTGGTGATTGGTCAGTGCCTAGAGGTGAAGGTGATGTCAAAATATGAAAAATGCCTTCAGAGTAGTAATTTTCTGGAGACTTGATCCTGGTGGACTAGTCCCAGCCCTGAGGGTCCTTCTGGACCTCAGCAGAGTTCCTGTGGCACTGCTGGCATCCCAGTGCTCAGTTAACCTTTTCCTGGGAGATTTTTTTTTTCGGTGGGTTTGAACTCAAAATGATCCAGATCTGATGTTTGTAGTGAGTATAGGAAGGGAGAAAAAGCAAGCAGCACAATCTGTGTGATTAATAAACCCAAAAATTGCAGTCAGGATAGAGCAGAGGGAAACTTTGCAACAAAAAGATCCCAGTTAAGATTTTGGGGTAACACCTCTCAAGCAGCTTGTGGAAAAAAGAGCAACAACAGCAACAATAAACACAGGAGCAACAAAAATGTGGGATCCCGATGTCTGTGCCCACAGTGAGAATAAAAAATGCAAAGCCTGGGCCACCTCGCCTTTAATTTCCTAACTGCTGTTTTGTAAGGCTGTGTCATGCTTCTCAGTTCAAACACGCTTTGGCTCTTTATTATTCATGGGCCTTTTTCTCAGTCAGTGGTGTTGAATAATAAAACAGCCCAGGATCAAATGGGCCAATTCTCCACGCCTGACACCAACTGCTACTGTTCGCTGGGCTCTGCCAAGCGTTGCCTCTGATAATGAGTGGGATTTGGTTAAACAGTAAATTAATGAATAATGAAATATCCAGGTTGATCAGTTAGAGAGCACGCTTGCTTTGCCCCCGGCCAAACGCTCGGGGCAGAAATTACTCTCAAACGGCACTTGCCTGCGTGCTGGGCTGGATAACTATTTTACAGCCTATTGCTTGACAGGATGTTGTTGGGGAGGGGGCGAGGGGAAGGCTGCGGGGGTGGGGGGAAGGTAG
>NW_008627737.1:0-2232 GCF_000691845.1 Merops nubicus
AGAAGCTTTGGCAAGTAGGGTAGTTCTCACAGCAGTTGCTGAAAATCCTCATCTAGAAGTAAGTAGCTGCTTATTGTGGTGTTTTTTGGTGGTGGTGGAATTTTGGGTGGCTTAATGACACTGGAAAAGAACAGGAATGCAAAGTTGTTCCACTCAGGAACCTGGAATTTCTGTTTGGAGTGGAGAGGGAATATGGGAGGAAGTTTATGAGAAGTTTATAACTCCCCAGGAAATTTTAATTGTGGAAAAGCACCTGTGTGGAAGTGAAGGATTCTTGTCTGAAAAGACTAAATTAAAATTGATTACAACTCCCCAGGAAATTTTTATTGTGGAAAAGAACCTGTGTGAAAGTGAAGGATTCTTGTCTGAAAAGACTAAATTAAAATTGATTACTTATTCATTATTACAAGAATAGGTGAGATCTGAAACATCTAATGCTTCCTAAGTGTCAGCTGTGTTGGGTACCATTGGGTATGAAGATGTAACGAAACCATTTCTTTCCACTTGTAAGAATTGCTTCACCTTTTACATCAAGTAGGCTTTGGCTTGCTTTCTTATTACTTTCAGCTTATTTATAGATGTAGAGAATATTTTCTTATTTTGCACTAATTGAAAGTTAAAAGTGGATGTATAAATTGCTTTGCCTTGTCTTCTGATGAAGAACAACTAGGCAGGAGTCAGTGTGACATGACAAGCTACAACTGGCTTTATGTAGTCCTAAATTTAAGAGTCTGGACAGGCAGAAATGGGCTTGATGGGAGTTATGGAGGTGCCTGAATAAATGACATGATAATCTCTGACATTGCTGATAAAAAGGAAAATTTTCAGTCATTAACCACAGATAATAATTGTTTTTCCATTTTAAGGTGGTCTATTAACTTGCTTTGGGTGAAGTATGTTTTAAAGAAATGATATTCTAGTTGAATACACATGAATGGATATAATTTTTACTGCTTCTACCATAAATTTAGTTTTTTTAATGCATTTTGGCCAAACCCATTGATTTTCATGGCATAGCTTATTCAAACTCACTTCACATTGAAATGAAAATAAAACCTTATGCTCTATCTCCATAAATTTAGTTTTTTTTTAATGCATTTTGGCAAAGCCCATTGTTTTTCATGGCATAGCTTATTCAAACTCGCTTCCCATTTAAATGAAAATAAAACCTTATGCTCTATCTCTGGATGTTGTCTTGTATTCCTGAGATTGGGGAAAAGCCCCAAATAAAAGCTGTTTTGCTAAATAAAAGCTGTGTTTTGCTGTAGATCATAACAAAATTAACTGCTCCTTAGTTATTTTCTTAACTTTTAACTTGCTAAAAAATAATTTAAGTATTTAAAGCTGACACTTCTTACTTGCTGGAAATAATTGTAGTTGAAATTTTATTTTTATTCGAAGTTAGTCAAAATAATTTGACTGTGTCCTGGGTGTTGGTGGATAAATATTGCACTAAGGTTGGCTTAATTGATGGAAGCAAAGTATGTGGGAGATATTGGATGTAACCCCCTTTGATATCCAAGGGAACATGTTTCTTATGCTCCTCCTACCCTGCTGTGAGGACTGTATTGGCTGTGGGTATAGCATTAAGAGGATGGAACAGGTGAATCATGTCCTTACTTTGCTGGTGCTTTTTTATAGTGGTATGTCTGGGAGGTTTTCCTTCCTTACAAGCTCTGCTTTGCCTTAAAACCAGGTGGAAACGGGAAGAAGAGATATTCTGGATTTTGGTGACTTGACTTATGGCAGTTGGAAGGCTCTTCCACTAAAACTAATCAACAAAACCCATGCTTTTGTGCCCATTAGACTTATAATTAATGCAGTAAGTACAGTAAACTTCCTGAATGTGACAGTTAATTCTTGTGGTCCTGACAGAGTTGTGGTGAATGGAGTTAAAGCCGGGTGCTGGCTGGTCAGAAGTGGAGTTTCCCAGGGCTCAGTTTTGGGGCCAGTCTTGTTTCATATCTTTATAATTGATCTGGATGAGGAGTTGGAATCTGCTGATCTGCTTGAGGGTAGGAAGGCTCTGCAGAGGGATCTGGCCAGGCTGGAGCCATGGGCTGAGGTCAGCTGTAGGAGGTTGAACAAGGCCAAGGGCTGGGTCCTGCACTTAGGTAACCACAACCCCAGGCAACGCTCCAGGCTGGAAAGCTGCCTGGCAGAAAAGGACCTGGGGGTGTTGGTGGACAGCTTGCTGAACGTGACCCAGAAGCGTGCCCAGGTGCCAAAGGC
>NW_008627737.1:2676-13438 GCF_000691845.1 Merops nubicus
GGAGGTTTTGATTGGATCTTAGGAAGAATTGCTTCCCTGGCAGAGTGGTGAGGCCTTGGCCCAGGCTGCCCAGGGAGCTGGTGGAGTCACCAGCCCTGCAGGGGTTAAAAAATGTGTGGATGTGGTGCTTTGGGACATGGTTTAGTGGTGATATTTGGTGTTGGTTTGATGGTTGGACTTGATGATCTTGGAGGGCTTTTCCAACCTTAATAAGTCTGGGATTCTGTGGTAACCAGATTTGTTGTGGGGTGGGAGCTGAGCCTGCTCTCCTGGTTTGCCATGGTTTAACCCAGCTGGTGCCAGCTGCTTGGCACCGTGCTGCTGCCTGTTCACTGCCCCATGGTGGGAGGGGGAGAGAACTGGGGGGGAAAAAATAAGATCAAATTCTGGGCTGAAATAAAGACAGTTTTATAGGACAGAAAAGGAAGGGAACACACTAACACTAATAATAGTATATCATAGAATTGTTTTGGTTGAAGATCTTTAAGATTGAGTCCAACCATTAACCTGACTTTGCAAAGTCCACCACTAAACCACATCCCTCATGTTCCTCAGCACCACATCTACACAGGTTCAAATACATCCAGGGATGGAGATTCAACCACTGCCCTGGGCAGCCTGTTCCAGGGCCTGACAACCCTTTCAGTGAAGAAATTCTTCCTGATATCTAGCCTAAACCTCTCCTGGTACAACTTGAGACCATTTCCTCTTGTCTTGTCATTTGCTCCTTGGGAGAAGAGACCAACACCTCCCCTGCCCCCCATCTCCAACCTTCTTTCAGGGAGTTGTTGAGGGGGAGAAGGTCTCCCCTGAACTCCTTCTCCAGTCTAAACAGCCCCAAATAAAGAAAACAAGAGATGCAAGATACAGCTGCTCACCACCAACTGACTGATGCCAAGCCTATCCCTGAGCCACAGTGTCCCCTGGCCAACCCCCCCAGTTTATATACTGGGCATGATGTCCTGTGAGAGGGAATATCCCTGTGGCCAGTTGGACTCACCTGTCCTGGCTGTGTCCTCTCCCAGCTCCTTGTGCCCTCCCAGCCTCTACTGGGAGAAGCTGAATGGTCCTTGACTTGTTTTAATTGCTGCTGTGTAATGTTTATACTGTCAGCATGTTGTCCACGTTATTCTCCCACTAAATCCAAACCACAGCACTATAGCAGCTACTAGGAAGAAAAGTAATTTACTTCCATCCAGAACTGGGATGTGGTACCAAGAAAAATGCTTCTGGGGGAGATGTGGTGATTTGGGGGTGTGGTGGTGGTGTTTTGGGTTGGCTTTTTCTGTTTACAGCTTAGCTGTGGAGTGCTGCCTCTGTGTTGCCTGATTTGATAGCACAGGGCAGCAGAGAGCACAGGGCTTGTTCCCTCAGAAGCTGGAGATTCTTCCAGTGTTCACATGGAACAGTTGGCTGCTGAAACATGCAGCCAGACTTGCCTTGTAGCAAGTTTAATGTATGTTACAATGGATCAGGTCGTCTTGGTGGCTACTGAGGTTTGGTCTTGAGCAGCCCAGCTTCTTGATGGTTTAAACTAACCTGTTCCAGCTAGTCTCCTTTTACTGCAGAAGGGTTTTTGACTATTTTTAGAGGGTTTGCTGAACTATCACATGCCAGCTGAAACCACAGGCTAATCTTTGATTGTTTTTTCCAAACTAGTTAGATAGTTCAAAACTTGCCTTGCATTCCTTAGCTCTGTCAGCTTTATTGTTAGTCACAGTAAGAGATTTAATACTGCTCATACTTGATTTCTTTGACAGAATGCAGTGGCTTGGCCTTGCTTCACCTTTTCCAAGGAGCCAGTTAATCACCTGAATGAACAGTCACCCCAGCTGGATGCAGTTTCTCAGGTTGCAGCTCCATCAGTTGTGAATCATGTGATACATGCCAGCTATGATGGGCAAGTGAGTAGTCTGTAGTTGGTTGATTCTTCCTGTTCCTTGCTGTCTGAAATGATGCTTCTGAATACCTGAGTTTACAGTAATGATTTGAGGGGATTCTGCCTATTTGAGCAGTATAATTTTGCTCCTATGAGTTTTTTTTTTGTTTGGTTGGTGTGGGGTTTTTTTTCAGTGTTTCTCTTCCTCCTGTAAGATGAATCAACCAATTTTCTTTTTTTTCAGGATCCTGAAGCTTTAACAATAATTTTGTTCCTATGAGTTTTTTTTTTTTTGGTTGGTTGGTTGGAGTGTGTTTTTTTTTCAGTATTTCTCTTCCTCCTGTAAGATGAATCAACCAATTTTCTTTTTTTTCAGGATCCTGAAGCTTTAACAGTTTGGGTTCTGTTCCATGCACCTAAGAAACAAATTTCTTCCTCAGGTATAGCAAGAGATTTGACTTTTAATGTATGCATGTGTTAAAATTGCAGGAACAGGCAGAAAACCTGAAACCATGTTCTGTCTTTGGTTTGTATATCCTAATATTTTGGGTATCTCATTCAGTTTTGGAAACTGAAGGAGGCAGAATACTTCTATGTCTTAATCTTTTAGATATTAACAGGACTATCCATACTCCAGTATCGAATTGTACGAAGTATTTATGTGCTGCAAGATGTGTGGAATCTGCTTTACTACTTTTGCTGAGGGAATAAAATCATCACTTAAGAAAACATTACATTGGTTGTAAAATAGATGAAAGATCTGAAGAAACTTCAGAGTTTTTCTGGCTTCTTAAATAGTAAACTACATATATTGATTAATTTGGCTAGTGTGTTAAGATGGGTGTGGGTTTTTTTTGTTTACTTCAGGGGCAATTTCAGCCACATTTGACAGAAAGGTGAAACTTTTAAGTAAGATCCTTTGAGACTTTATTTAAAAAGAACAAAAAAAGTGTTGCCAGAGTAATGGGAGAGCTTCTGTTGCTATCATCACTATAGTAATATGTTAAGATCAGACAGTAGTTGGAGCCAGACACCTGTAGGAGTGACCTTTGCTGCTAACAGACTTGCTTTTGTTACTCATGGAATTGTTCTTAGATCCCTTGGGTCCAGCAGATGTGTTTGTGGCAAGAGTTGATGTGGAGGTGGATAGTCCAGGACCTAGCAGTGTGATTAAAAGTATTCCTCTCCGAGCAAGAGCTGGCACAGCCAGGATACATGCTCCAAATGACTTACAGGTTTGTGTGTACCTACAAAGTGTATTTCAACAATTAGAGAACGTTTTGGACTGGAATGGACCTTTCAAGGTCATCTAGTACAAGCACCTGCAGGGTGCTATTTGCAGGGACATCTGCAGCTAGAGCAGGTTGTGTATAATACTTTGCTTCTCCTAGCCTGCTAGTTGGTAATATTTGGGTTTATTCTGTATGAATTTATAGATACATACATACACACACTCCTTTTCTTTTTCCAGTCAATATACCTGTCTGCTAGTGTGGGTTCAACTGCCAGACAGCAGCTGCCATTGAAAAATGCTGGAAACATTGGTGTGTATTTGAAAGTTAAGGTAGGTTGGCTTCTCCCTCTTGAAACTGTGAATTTTTGGCCACTAATGCATTGAAACTAGAGCTGAGCCTTGGGAACCTAGCTCAGCTGGGTGGTTTGACAAAAGGCTTGTATAGAGAGTGTGGAAGATAGCAAAGAGAGTAGCTCACAATTTTGGGAAAAATATTTGGGCAGGGTGTTGTTGCTCAGCTGCAGTTACCTGTGTTTTAATAAACATACTTTTATGATATTTAACAAACAGCTTTTAAGAGATTAATAATAAATATGTAAAAGTAGTGAATCCTGCCTGTTGTGCATAGCAGATGTTGATCAGCTAGTGGAGTAAAGCCCGTTTAGAACAAAGAGGAGTATTAGCATGAGGAAACATCTTTATTTTCCAGGAAAGCTGCGTTAGTTTCCAGGGGACATCTTGCCAACACAAGTATGCAGCAAATTCTTTTTAGATACATGATCTCTTTTGTTCAGAATCCGTGGGAAGTATGGTCCAGACTGAAAGGTGGTGAGGCATGTGTGAAACTAGCATTTCAAAGGCAACAGAAGGAGTAATCTGCCCCTTTTTACCCTAAAAATAGATAAATGAAGGTTGTGAGGCCATCAATTCATGGAGCAGAGGCCACAGAAATAGGATGCATGACTAGAGTCCCCAGTGCCATGTTAATGTGGTGATACTGGATAGAAACTGAAACCAGTGATGGTTGGTAGCACCACTGAGCCCAGTGTTACTTCACTAGTGGTGCACCATTGCCATGTTGTACTTTTAAATTTGTTAAATCTTTGTGGTCCTTTGTTGTACACATGGTTGATGACTTAAGATGCTTCTGTTGAAGTAATTGTACCAGAGTGTCCAGCTGCAGAGGAGTTTGACTTGTGCAGGGTTGTGGGAAGGTTGTGAAGGTGCCAGGTGTATTTGAGTTGTCTCAGTTGCACGTACAACAGATGCACAACCATGCTATGTTACATGTTGTAGAAACGTTTGCTCCCATAAAATAAGTAACTAAGCCTCCCTTTTCCCTCTGCTGACTTTCAGACATCAGATCAGGACAGTTGCTTTGCTGTTGAACCTGAGGATCTTTTCCTCCTTGCTGGAGAAAAACGAGAAGTGACTGTCCTGTTTTCTCCAAAAGAAGTAACAACTACAGAAAGGTAACGGAACTGATTTTGTGCTACCAGTGTTAGAGTTATTTTTGACCTTCAGGTCATGAATAAATAGAAAGCTTTACCCACAAGGGAAACTTTGACTTCAGTTATTTTCATGGGAGACCTCATTCATTACAAAGTAGATTTTTGCTGCAGTACACCGTGAGTATCCTGGGCTGCAGACCCAGCAGGGTGGGCACAGGGCAGGGAGGGGATCCTGCCCCTCTGCCAGCTCTGTGAGACCCCCCTGCAGTGCTGGGGCAGCTCTGGAGTCCTCAGCACAGCAGAGCCAGGGACCTGCTGGAGCGGGGCCAGAGGAGCCCCAGCAATGCCCCGAGGGGGGAACCCCTCTGCTGGGAGCCCAGCAGGAGAGAGTTGGGCTGGGGCAGCTGAGAGGAGAAGGCTCCAGCTGGGGGGAGACCACCTTGGGGTCCTGCAAGAAAGCTGGTGAAGGGTTTTTTACAAGGGCTTGGAGTGGTAGGGTTGAGGGGTGCTGGCTTCAGAATGGAGGAGGGTACATTTAGAATAGGAAAAGTTCTTCACTATGAGGGTGGTGAGACATGGGAATGGGTTGCCTGGAGAGGTTCTGGATGCCCCATCACTGGATGTGTTTGCAGCCAGGTTGGGTGGGGCTTGGAGCAACCTGGTCTAGTGGGAGGTGTCCCTGCCCATGTTGGGGTTTGGAACAAGATAAGAGATGGTCCCTTCCAACCAAAACCAGTCTGAAGTGGAGCCATTCAGCTGCTTCCCTCATCCTGACTGCTGAGACAAGGGAAATATTTCTCTTTTACATAGGAAAAAGAACTCAAGTAAAGGTCAGGATCAGAAACATTCATTACTTTTGGCTGTCATAATCAAATGAAAGTTGAGCTGTCAATCCTGTGGAACACTGATGGCCATGTTCCTCTTGCAGATGTCAGCATTCCTATTCTTGCACTTCAGGACCTGCTGAAAAACAGATTTGATTGGTTCTAGTGACCATTCTAGTATCATGGAAGAGTTTTTTGGCAGTGGTCTGACTCATTTCTTCAGAGCAGCTTTTTCTCTCTTGTTACATATTTTCCAGTTTCTGCTGTGGTGGACAAATTTCTTTGTTCTTTCTTGCTCTAAAAAATACTGAGCTTCACTGTCTGGCTGAACTAGGCCTACTCAGTGCATTAAATTTAATGATGAGAAGTTCTGTGCTGTTGATCCTAATGGATAGGCACGTGGAGCAATTAATCTGTGCTTTCCTGTGGCCTTATGCATAACTGCTCTGCCTTACAGGCTCAAGGTACTCAGTAGGGTTGGAAACTTTGCAGGCCACTTGCAAGTGCTGCCAGAAGACTAAATAAGTGACTAAAGCAGCAACGAGTTCATGTTCCCTGCTGCTGGGATGCAGGGCTCTGGCAGCAGGCTTCATAGGTTGCAATTCAGTGACAAGATTGGAGGTTCTTGAGTCTCATTCTCAGCTCTGAGTGGGTCTGTGCTATAGCAAATGCTTCAGCTGATTCTTTAAAAGCTTGATTTCCTTCCTGCCCTGTGCCTTTTTTCTAATTTGTGTCTTGTTCTCTATATCATTGGTTAGATACTTCCATTCCCTATATACTTTAGCCTTTTGTTTTCTTTATTGGCTTCTGTGACCCTTAGGCAGCACTTTATTTTTACTGGTTCCTCTTTTTTTGTGTGTGTGCATGTCTAGTTTCTTTCTCTCTGTCTGGCTTTCCTGTTCAGTAGGAACATGATTAGTATAGAATCATGGAGTGGTTTGGGTTGGAAGGGACGTTTCAAGGTCATCTAATCCAACCCACCTGCACTGAGCCTGGACATCTGGAACTGAAGCAGGTTGCTCAGAGCCCATAACATCATGAAGCCTCACCTGGAATGTTTCCAGGCATGAGGCCTCCACCACTTCTCTGGGCAGCCTCTTCCAGTGTTTCACCACCCTCGGCATAAAGAACTTCCTCATGTCTAACCTACATCTCCCCTGCTCTAATTTAAAACCATTGCCCCTCATCCTGTTGCTACACATCCCTGTAATCAGTCCTTCCCCAGCTTTCTTGTAGGTACCTTCAGGTCCTGGAAGGCTGCCATAAGGTCTCCTTGGAGCCTTCTCTTCTACAGACTGAACAAATCTTTCAGCCTGGCCTCATAGGAGAAGTGCTTCAGCCCCTGTATAATTTTTGTGGCCTCCTCTGGCCCTGCTCCAAGAGGTCCAGAAGGACACAGTACTCCAGGTGAGGTGTCCCTAGAGTGGAGCAGAGGGGCAGAATCATCTCTCTCCATCTGCTGGCCACACTGCTTTGGATGTAGCCCAGTATGTGATTGGCCTTCTATCTAACTGGGCTAATACCCATTTCTTTCTCCTTCATTTTTTGAATCTGTGTACCTGATGCTCTCATTCATCTGTTTCTCTTCTCTGGAAAAGACTGTGGTCATCTGCACTGTGCTCCTGTCCAATAGGGTAGAGACTGTGCCATGAAAAGCCACCTGTAGGTGGCTGGTTCCCTGTCTGTGGGCTCAATGTTCTTTCTCACAGTGATCCCAGGAAACAAAATGAGGAAAACATTTTGGGTTTGTGGCTCAGAACACTACCACTGTTAACAGGACTTGAAGTTTAACTGCTGGGTATCTCACACTTGTAAAACTTCATTGAAGGTTCTCAGGCATTTCAAAAGGCATCTCTTTAATCTCTGTAGAGATTACAAACAAAGCCAGACTTTGTTTCTCTCCAAAGTTAGTCTGTCAAATCATCTGTCATCTGTGAAATAGTTATTTGAACCAGTTCTGAATTAAATGCTTGAGAAGGTTACTTGAGGTACATGTGGCATGCAGATTTACAGGCCAAAGGATTTAAATTTTACTATGCCTAAAGCTGGCCTTTGTCAGAAAATTGTAGTAGTATTTGTATTTTTATTTTCCTCTTAAGAAGGTAGTTTAAAAGGCCTAGCTACCTTTTCTATCTCCTCCCAAGGAACTAGCAGTAGGACAAGAGGAAATGGGCTGAAGTTGTGCCAGGGGAGGTTTTGACTGGAGATAAGGGATAATTTCTTTCCTGGCAGAGTGGTGAGGCCTTGGCCCAGGCTGCCCAGGGAGCTGGTGGAGTCACCAGCCCTGGAGGGGTTCAAAAACCATGTGGATGTGGCACTTGTTGACACAGTTTAGTGGTCATAGTAGTGTTGGGTTGATAGTTGGACTGGCTAATCTTAGAGGTCTTTTCCAACCTTAATGATTCTATAACCTATAATTTTTAGTTCTGTTTTCATCAGCTAATCTTATCTGATGGTATTAAAATGTATTTATTTATTTATTTTTAAAGTTTTTTAAAAATCCTTGTGCTGCCATCTGGGCCTCAGTATGAAGTGGTGATAAAAGGTGAGGTGATGCCTGAGGAAAACAGACCTGTGCCTGCAGCTGCTGGTGGCTGTGCAAACATCCCACCCATCCTCTCCAACAAGCAGTTCATTGCCTGGGGAGGAGTCACTCTTGGAGCATCAGTGTAAGTACAGGCTGGGCAGTGTTGGTGTAGAGTGTCACATCAAGTGTTTTGTATTTCTCTTCTTTGAAGTAAAATTCCCCCTCTCTGTTCTGTAAGATATCAGTGCATTATGGGAGTAGGAACGTTGTGGAAAATACTTTCTGAGCAAGTTGATGGGAAAATTCTATTGGTTCCTTTGACATCTGTCTCTTGCTAGAAATAAATATCCCTGCTTGGTTTTCTTTGATTCATCTAATAAGACTATAAGAATCCAGTCTGGTGATGTAATTTGGCCATCCATATAGCACAGGCTGTTGAACATCCCTTAATTTGAATTTGAATGTGTTCTCGTGTCAGAACTTCTAGTGATGGAAAATCCATTGCTTCCCTAATAGTGGTTCCTTTATGCTGCAGACTAGTCTAGATAAGAACATTTTAGTTTCAAGTTTACAGCTTCAGTATTCTATGATTTAGTGAAATTCGTCATAATTACCTAGGGATACTTTGCTGCTGTTGTGTGTAAGTCCTGCAAGTTTTGAAGATCTCTGGACTTGTTGTGGGTGTTATTTCAGGGACTAATCCACTCTTGTTTTGATACGGAACTTTTTGAGGAATCAAATTAATGATTTTTTAAAAGTAATCCATGTTTTTGGCCAAGAACCATTTCTGATGGCTGTACTCCTATTTTTGTGTTCTGTTAAGATAGTGTATTTCTAACATAGTAGTTTTGGTTGCCTGGTCTTTGGGAATTAATTTCTGTTCCCTGCATGCTGCTACTTTTTTATTTTCTTTTCCTCTTGAAAAATAATTTTGATACACCATTGGTTTTAGGAAACTGAAATTATTTTTATAATTTTTTTTGTTTTTGTTCCAATACAGTGCAAGATAATGTTGCTGAAAATCGGGGAGAGGTTTTGCTTTCTTTCCATCCTCCTCTTTGATTTGAACTGCATGATCCTATGTTTTTACCAGTTTTAGGGCTTGTCACATCCTTCTGTGATTGTTTTTGACTTGTTAGAATGACAGAGGGACTCACTTCTCTTGCTGGAAAGGTTTCCTTCTGTCGAGGATCCCAGTACCCGAAGCCTGGTCAATGCCAGGATGTATCAGAGAGGAAAAAAAAATGACTGTCAAGTGGCTGTAACTTTGTGGTAACATCATGTTGGAAAGTACATGAAAGGGAGAAGTTATCCTTAACTGAGTTCTTTACAACTGTTCCAGTGAATCTGGGCCAGACTGGTCACAAGAATCTGCTCTGTGTAGCTAAATGGCTCTGCATAATCTAATTGTAACTGTATTAGTCTTTTGGGTTTTTTTTTTAAATGAATTTTTGTGTTGACACAACTGCTGCTTGCTTTAAAAGTTCAAGCTATTGAATACATTACTTGAACTTCAGAAAAAAGCTGTGTATATAAAAATGTATATATATAAATATATACATGGGTTGTTCTGTTGTATGAGGATTGATGTGTAATACTGTAAGGTCTGTAAGTTTGAGAATATAGAAATAACTAACATTCTGTTGTTCCAAGAGGTGATTTTTCCAAGTGTGAAATAACTTTAAAATGTCTCATTTTCATTGTTTCCATGAATAAATATATACAGTTAATTGGTTTGCTCTAGAATATAACTAAACTTCCTATTTTCCAGCCAGCAGAAGTTAACTCTAAGAAATGACTCTCCATCTGTGACCCAGCATTTAAGACTGTTGATAAGAGGCCAGGATCAAGACTGCTTTCAGGTAACTGTAGTGAAAATTTCTCTTCAGTGTTTTTGACAATTACCAGGATATATTTATAACAAAAATTTCTTTGCCCTGAAGCATTGTTCCTTTATAATTGTCACTGACTAGCAGGCTGTGTATTTGCTCTGAAACTGCCAAGGTGGGCATAGTAGCAGAGCTCAAGATACACTGGCAGCCTTAGGAGGAGCTAAAACTATAAGAGTGCTGCAGGAGATTTGGGGCTGTTTACAGCTCTTCAAGCTGCTGTAGCAGAATCGAGTCAGAACTTGGTGGAGTCATCCATCAGTGGCCATTCTTGAAGATCTTGAAGATCGTTCTTGCAGATCTTGAAGTTCATTTTTGGTTGCTAGTGAAGTAAGTCTTACTGCTGTGTGTTTCTCCTGTTGTAGTTACTCATGTCTGATGTCTTTTTTTATAGCTGCAGAGCATATTTGGATCAGAAGAACGCTTAACTAGTAATTGGGAACTCAAAATCCGTCCCAAAGAAGACACTAACATATACTTGATGTTTACACCTACTCGAATCACCTGCTTCTTTGCAAAGCTGGAAATCAAGCAGCTGGGGATTCGCTCACAGCCAGGGATTAAGTTTAC
Organism: Merops nubicus; assembly: GCF_000691845.1. Classification (NCBI taxonomy): domain Eukaryota; kingdom Metazoa; phylum Chordata; class Aves; order Coraciiformes; family Meropidae; genus Merops; species Merops nubicus. Next base: position 13,051 of record NW_008627737.1, read on the forward strand.
TGTAAGAGTCTCCACTTCTAATAATTTGAAACGTGTTTTCCATAATTACTTAAAATGTAGCACTGAACATCTGTTTCCATGAAAAAGCTGACACTTTTCAAGATAAACACTATGGATATGTATACATACACACTGTGGATCTGTACACAGTTGAGGACTGTTTGGTCACCAGATTTTCCAGTTTGAATGTTAGCCTGAATTTTGTACGCACTTTTTCCCCTTGTGAAGGGGAAGGTCTGTGTTTAGGATGTTAAAAGTAGCCCAAGGTTTTAACTCTAGAGCTGTCGAAAAATCTAAACTTGTCTTGTTCTATAGATAGGCCTTAAAATAATTTTCAGTAAAACTTGGAACAGGTTGAATAAACCTTTTTTTTTTTTTTTTCCCCCCC